>NW_027555847.1:35554706-35854706 GCF_003287225.1 Phascolarctos cinereus
ATACTGAACTCAACCAGGAAGATTGAGCTTGATTTTTTTTTTTTTGGAGCAGCAATGAAAACTTTTATACTTGAAGTTAACTCTTAAAGTAATGCTTTCAGCATAAGTAACCTTCAAATTAGAAGGTTAGACACATCATGTACAAATTTATCCCTTGTCCTCCCCATGTTTCTCTCATTTTAGACATGAACCACCATCCATTGTGAAGGAGATAGCCTAACTTAATCCAGCACTGGATACCCAAGCAGCAGGGCTTAATATTTCCTATCTGACCTTGGAAAAGTCCCTGAGCCTCAGTTTCCTCATCTTTAAAACCCTGATACCAACTATAATGACTACCTTACAGGATTGTGTTATTAAAATATCAAGTTTTGTTGCTGTTAATTTCTGTGAAGTTGTTTATTTTTCTGTAATTGTAACCACATAGCTTTACAACCTGATCTAACCAAATGGTCTACAAAATGGAACCAGAGTACAACTCTAAGAAGTATGTGGTCAACCAGTGAAGAATGGGAAGATAGAGGGAATCACAATCTCCCAGCAATTAGCCAAGTGCAAGGATTGTCTCCAAAAGAACCACACCCACCCTTTCCTAATTGCTCCAAACCCCACCCTCCCCCACTGCTCTGCAATCTCCCAACCTCTCTCCTACCATGGGCAACTTAGGCCAGCTGTATTCTAAGTTAACTGGGCACTCATAGTAAAAGCTGTATGGGTGTGATTAGGAAAAGTTCTTTTCCTCTGCTGCTGGCATACCCACCATTGATCTCCCAGATCACCTCATGGCAAGCGTCCCTAGGAACATGAGCTTTGAACTCCAGGGAAGGGAAGGTTTTTACAAGAATTCTAAGATGCTTTCACTCCTGTTTTTGTTTTGGGTAGAATAAAGTAAGTTTCATGGTAGCTTATGAATATAACTTGATAAATTAATAAATACATACATATTAGGTTGCATACTCTTTTTCTATTTTTTTAATTGATAAGAATGATGTATCAAAAACATTTGAAGATCATTGGTTTAACGAATTTAAATTAAGTGGTCTAAATTTGTGAACATAGATTTGTGTGTACATGCATGTTTGTGTGTGTGCATGTGTGCGATGGTATGATAGAAAGAAGTCTTGAAGTTTGAAAACTTAGGTCCAAGACCCAGCTCTTCCTTTTATTAAACATAGAAATAGCATTACCTTTGAACTCATTTCCTTATTTGTAAAACACAGATAATAATCGCCATACCACCTACCTCAGTATTGTTGAGAGGGAAACACCTTGTAAAGCTCACAGCATTCAAGAAAGGTGCATTCTTATTGTCCCAAAAAGTTTATTTGATTTTTTTTTGGAGCAGCAATGAAAACTTTTATACTTGAAGTTAACTCTTAAAGTAATGCTTTCAGCATAAGTAACCTTCAAATTAGAAGGTTAGACACATCATGTACAAATTTATCCCTTGTTCTCCCCATGTTTCTCTCATTTCAGACATGAACCACCATCCATTGTGAAGGAGATAGCCTAACTTAATCCAGCACTGGATACCCAAGCAGCAGAATGGGGAAGATTCCCATGTACTCATTGTTGCCACCAGCCCATACCCATCTATGTGAGGTCTTCACCACTAGGTTGCTAACTGTGCATCAGGCACAGTGACCTTGGTCCACTTACATTCATCTGAGGATAAACCACTATCTCAGGTTAGGACATATATCACTATATCAAAGGCAAGAGGAAATCAACAAATAAACAAGCACTCAATACCTAGTATGTTCCAGACACTGTGTTAGATGCTGAGTATGAAAAGGCAAAAGTGACAGTCCTTGCCCTCAAGAGCTTACATTCTAATGAAGGAGGAAACTGTGAGGACATATGGGTATACCTGTAATGAACACAAAATACAGACAAGATAATTTTGGGAGGGAGTATGCTAGTAGTTGGGGGGATCAGAAAAGGCATAATGGGAGAGTGAAGAGAGGACCAGCAGCAGAGTTAAGAATACTCGGTTCAAGTCCTTACTCTGACACATTCAAGTTGTAGGACCCTGGTAAGTCACTCAACACAATGCCTCAGACCAGTCCTGAGAGTCTGTTATAAAGAAGTTTCTAGTCTGCATCAATGCAGAGAGTTTCCATTCCAATATTTCTGGGAATTTTTTTTGGAGGGGGAGTGTCTATTATTTTAGTTTTACAGTGGTTTCATTGATGTAGAGAAATCCCAAAGAGGAAACTCCTCAATGCAGGGCAGCACCTGATGAGCAATTCCTAATCTCAGAGAATTATCAGAAGCACTGAGAAGCTAATGACTTTTCCAGGGTCATCCAGATAATATATGACAGATTCAGGATTTGAATCTGGTCTAGCATCTGTCCTGGTTCTCAGGAGTTCAATAAATATATGAAATCAAACATCTAGACTAAACACACACATGCGTGCACACACGCAAACTAGAGGCAGGGTAATATAGCAGATAGAATGCTGGTCCTGATGTCAGAGCATTTGATCTGGAATTCAAATCATCCTTATGAACTATGTGACCATTGGTAAACCACTCAGTTTCCTTATAAGTAAAATGAATATAATAATACCTTTAAGATCTACCTGACAGAGTTTTTGTCCTGAGGGTTGAATTAGACGATGTGAGTAAAGCTTTACAAAGCTTCTAGCATTATGCCAATTTCAGATACTATTATAGTGTCTGCCCAGGCACCTAATGTTTTCTAATAATTTCTTAACCAAAATCTAGGACTTTTGAAAAACCACCTATCCACTCACCAAGTGAGCAACACCTTCGACACTTGCAATTTTTCTCCTGGTCCCTAATAACAAGACTAGTGGGTTTTTTTTGTTTGTTTTGTCTTGTCTTTTTTTTTTTAAATTTTTATTATTTGGTCATACTTCAGGGTAATGAAGACATTGAATTTCATTTAAAAAAAAAGATTTTCTCATTTGATGGTAGTCCTCTATATAAATGTGTAGCTGAGGCTGTTTTGAAATATAGGATTTTAAATGAGTAATACTCATCCTTTTAAAATGATTTGTGAATGCACATTTTAAACTGGTTAATGCTTATTTATTACAAAATGCAATAATTATGGCTAATGGAACAATGTCATTTAAAATGGGATAGTGAGGTGGAAACTGCTTGATAATTAGCATTTGCAAAGTGCTTTTTTTCTTTGGATTTGGGGATGACAGCCAGTGGGCACCTAACTTCCAAATGTCTTTGTGATCACTTCTCTCTTGCCTGGTTTTTTGGTTATTGGACAGCAGGAGCCTATGTTGTCCACAGACAGGGGCTTCTTGCGCATTCTACGTATTTCAAGGCTGCTAAGAAAAAATCTTGTTGGACCAAAAAGACCTCAGATGCTGCAAGACAGACAGTAAAGGGTCCAGAAAAGATACTATCTCCACACTGTCATTTACGAAATTTGCACAAAATGTCAATTTCTAAATGTTTGAAGACATCAGAGAAAGTACTGACTTTCTTTAACTAGCTTTTTTTTTTAAAGTTCCCTTTGTTGGCCTGCCTTTCCTTGAAGTGTTACTGACATAGTCCAGTGTCCACAGGGCCTGGATTACCACTGCCACTTATTTCTTACCTGGTCTTCGGCAAGCCAGCCTTTTTGGTCATCAGTTTCTTCATCTGGAAAACAAGAGGGTTAGACTAGAGATGACCCCTCAGGTATCTTGTGGCTACAAACCAATGGGAAGAAGAAATAGCACTGATGTTTGTAAATTGGTGCTGTCCTGGTCACTAACTCTTTTCCCTAGATTCTCTTTAACTGTCTTGTTGATCTCGGTCCATAAAAAATTTTCAATTCAGTTCATCCTAAGCAGCCATTAGAAATTGGGGGTTATTTCACCTGAATATTAGTTAAACCTTTATAAGCTAGGTGCTTCAGTCCAAGCCATCAAAAGCCATGGAAAGACACCATCTTACTATTTTTGACGACAGATACAGGGGCATCTCTTCCTCCATAGGAAGGTGGTTTACATGGGCCTGGTTATAAACAAAAATTCTAGCTTCCTTGAATACAGACTGAGAATCTCTTGCATCATCTAGTTCTGGGCCCTGACTTAGTTGGACTAGAATCTTAACAAAGATGTATTTTGTGTTCATTACACATATGTCCTCACAGTGTCCTCCTTAACAAAGTGACTCTAGAAATACTGCAAGAAGCTGAAGTTTCCATTAAATTACTCCAGTGCATGAAGTAGATGTATTAAGAGTTCTTTCATTTGAGGTCTCCCCAGCTAAGTAATAGAGACATTAAACCAGATCTTACTTTTGTAGTTTCAATGGCATTAATCAATAAGGGTGTGAATAGTTATTTATCCTGAATTGGGGAGATGATTAACTAAAATGCAGCCTAGGCTTAATTTAGGAGAGAAGGAAAAGGGTTTAAATTAGGGAAGCTTGTTTGTTTTTTTTTAATCCTTTTTTTTTTTGTAGTAGTAAGTATTTGCAGATAATGAAAAGATTTGTGGATTAATTTGTTTTAAATTAACTTTTATAGGGTAACTAATAGTCCACAGGGATAAACTGAGCTTTCAATTGCCCATGATTTTCATCTGGATCTGAACAGAGAGACTTTGTTTTCAGAAAACAGATACACATTTAAATATATATCTCTGTTGTATATTATACAACACATTATATTACATATACATATGTATACATTGTTGTTCATAGTGACATATATGTGTTTATATGCACATAGGTACGCATTATGTACGTGTGTGTGTTCACAGCAATTAAAGCTTCAAACTACAGTAAGTTTTTTGGGACACTGTGTGTGTGTGTGTGTGTGTGTGTGTGTGTGTGTGTGTGTATGTGTGTGTGTGTGTGTGTGTGCGCGCACGCATCTGTGTACACTTTTTAAAATAAAATACATATCCAGGGAGAACAGATAAAAGCCAGGTAAGGTGGCATAGAGAAAGAATTCTAGATTTGGAACTAGAGGACTAGCGTCAATCCCAGCTCTGATACTTCCTAGCTGTGTGACCTTGGCCAAACTACTCACCTTCTCTGGGTCTCAATTTTCTCATCTGTAGAATGGCTACCAGATGATGTCTAAGTCCTAGCCAGCTCTGGGTCCTATGGTGTTTTAAAACTTTACCTTTAAAAACTGATGAAGGATATCCCCATGAGGTGAAAAACTGAATAAAATAAAAGATGGCTTTCAAACAGCTCTTCATTATTTGAAAACATGTATTTTCTCACTTGATCCTTACAACAATCCCTGTGATGTATTAGGCATGTTATCTCCTAAGTTCTCAGATGAGCAGACAGCCTCACAGAGGATAAATGTCTACCCCAAGGTCACACTGTTGTCCAATGTCATAAGTAGGATTCAAAATCAACTCTTCAAAATACAACCAACTGGCTCAATTCTTCTCAGAAGAGTAGAATGATAATGAACTTTGCATTTCCATGGTATTTTTTGTCTGGGTACTTGGCCCAAATTGTATGCGACACTCAAATCACATCTCAATCATCCTTTTCATCTCATCTCTGTCTCCTCACAAATGCTTCCCAGGGAATGAGTATCAACACTGACTAGATCACAGATCCTTCGGCACATTGAAGTAAGTTTGTGGTACCCAGAACGGGTCATTATACAAATGAGTACCTTGTAACTTGGAGGAATTAAACTGTTCTTTTCTCCCTTTCTTCCCCGGAAAGTTTGCCGCTAAAACCACTATTCATGACTTTCTTCTGCTTAAGATTCTTCTGTGACTATTGCCTTTAGTATTATTATTTTTTAAATCCTTAGCTTAGCTTTTAAAGACCTTCACAATTTGTTTCCAGTCTATCACTCAAACATGTTACTTCACTCTCCTTCATATACTCTCCATGCCAGCCAAACTGGGCCTCTTGTTCTTTCTTCTTCCACCACCACATCTTTGCACAGATAGTCCTCTAAGCCTGGAATGCAGTCCCTCCTTGTCTTCACCCTTTCAATCCCTAATATCATTCAAGGTCTGGCTTGTGTGCCACCTACTACAGAAAGCCTTTTTTGGATACCCTCAGTTGTTAGTGCTTTCTAGCTTTTGGAATTATCTTTTATGCATACCTCTGTTCATATGTTGTGCCCCACCCACCTTCACCGTAATATCTTCCAAAAGTCAGTCTTTTTTTTCCCATTTTGTATTTGCACTCCCAGCTCCTACTGCAACGTCTTGCACATAGTAGGCACTTAATAGCTGCTTGTCAGATAGAAGATAGGGATTATTAGATTTTTATTTTCTCATTTTTAAGGCCCAGAACAGTGCTAGGTTATTAAATGATTGCTGATTGATTGATTAGATTGGACATAGCCCTGGAGACAGTAGAAGGCTTGATAGGGCTTGCCAAGTATGCTTTTCAGCACCAGTAAGGAGTATACTTACAATAAAGTTTTATACAATCAACCTTTGAAGAAATCTATATGATGTCCCTGTGGGTAACTTGAAAAAGAAGATGATAAATTCTATGTCCCAGATCTCATAGCAAAGCATGACTCAGACCTAGGTTAACTTCTATCAGAGATCCAAAAGAAGTCTGTAACAAGTCTTTTGCCTTCATGGAACTTACAGCCTTGGTAACACTAACAATTAGAGGTCAAATGAGCAAATTCTAAACTGAATAAATCCAAAGGTCAAACACATGAGCCAGACAATAAGGGATAGGTAACAAGGAAAGAGAGAACTCATTAGTGAACAGATATATTAGGGAAGGCTTCAGGCAGCTGATAGGAAGCAACATATTATAGTAGAAATATGACCAGCATGGGAGTCAAAAGGCCTGGGTTCCACTCTCTTTGCTATTCAGTACTTTACTTAGAAGACCAGTAAGACCCAGAGTTTTCTCATCTACCAAAAAAAAAAATGAGGATAGTTACCCCAGAGGGTCATCGTGATGGTCAAAGAAAATGTGTGTTAGCTTTGTAAGCAGGAAAGAGTCATGAGTATGACATATTATTAACAAACTCGAACTTATCTCCCAATTCCCCTTTCAGACTAGAAGGCTGGATCCCAAAGCAAGGATACTAGTTCTTCCTTCAAAGTCTAAAGGTATAATTGAGTAATTTGGGGCATCTTTCTAATCCTAAAGCTCATGAGACCCCACTATGAGACTTCTTCCCACGATTGCCAGTTAATATCAATTCATCAGCTAGGTGGTAAAGTGGATAGAGTGCTGGGACTGGAGTCAGGGAGATTCATCTCCCTGAGTTCAAAACTGTCCTCAGACACTTACTAGCTGTGTGACTCTGGGCAAGTCATTTAACCCTGTTTGCCTCAGTTTCCTCATGTATAAAATCAGATGGAGAAGGAAATGGCAAACCAGAATCTTTGGTAAGAAAACCCAAATGTGGTTACGTAGAGTTGGAAAGGATTTAAAGGACTGAACAACAACAACCAATCATTTAATCAATGAAACTTATTTAGCCATAGGAATAAGTATTTAATCTGGTAGTATAGTTGGTACAAAACATCTCTCCAAACTGGGGACACACAATTTCCAAAATACAGAGTTCAAGAGAAAGTGTATTCAGGCTTAGAGAGTAGTTGTGGCAGAGATGACTCAAAGCTCTTGTTCCTGGAAATCTTTTTCTTCCCTTTTTGGGGGAATGCGTGAAGTTCACTTTAGGCATAATAAGAATTACTGGTGTAGTGTTGAAGGTCCTCAGTATTTCCAATTTGTCCTGGGCTCTTGATAAGGATATTGTCACCAGCCACTCTTATCCTGGGGACGCTGATAGGATGCAGATAAAAAGTCCAAAAACCTCTGTACCCAGTGAAAATTTCACAATCCTTCTCTAGACAAGATGGGGAGAGAAGACTGTGACCAGGACATGATGCTAGGGCTCTTTTCCTTCCATCTCCCAAGCAATCCCTTCTCACCAGTTTGGCTCTCTCTTCTCTCCATTGCTAGGTGCTTACATCTTCTGGATTCTAAATTGGTTTTCTATTTTGTAGACAATCCACAGGATATGACCAAGTTTCCTCAACTAATCTAAATGTATTTCCCATGTAATATCACTCTAATTCATCCAATGTCTTTCAAAGGCATCAAAATTGAACATGGAGCTTTTCATACTGAATCTAAAGGCTATTACTGATTGATTCAATTGTGAAGTATTCTCATCTGGTTAAAGTATCTTGATAATTGAAGTGAATTGAGGTGATTTGGTTGATTAACTCAATTGTCTTCTGGCTTAATAGTGAGATAAAAAGATAAAATAATGAGACTGGAGATGAACCTTGCAAACCCCTCCATCAGATTACAAACTCCTCAAGGACACAATTAATTTGTGTGCTTAATGACTATTTGTATGTCTAACAACTAGCATAGTGTCTTGCACATAGTAGGGATATAATACTTAGTTACTGAATGAATGGCTGTATGAATGAATGAGTGATAGGATTTGGAATAGACAAAAATCAGGTGGTATTGGTGTAGTATAAAGGGAGCTGGATTTGGAGACTGAGGACATAAGCAGAACTAGGATTAATGGCAAAGGGTACATAAATGTTCAAAAGAAAAACTGTCCAATAATTAAAAGGGTCCCAGAATAGAAAGTACTGCTTTAGGGGATTAGCAGTTCTCTTTTCCCCCAGATCTTCAAGTAAAGGCTAAATGGCCACCTGTTGGGAAATAGGAAAGGAAATTTTTTTTCAGCTGTATGTAGGGCTAGAACAGGAATTCTCAACCTGGGAAATGTGAACTTTGAAAACAAATGTTTCGATCATTGTATTTGAATAAAATTGTTCTCTTTGTAGCCCTATGTATTTTATCTGATGCATTTAATAATATTGTTCTGAGAAGGGATTTATAGATTTCACTAGGCTGCCCAAGGGGTCCAAGACACACAAATGATGAAGGATTCATTTTGTACATGTCCTCTGAGATCACTTTTATTTGTAGTTTCTATGGTCCTAGGAACCATAGTTCTGATAGTTACTACTGGTGTTATCTTACGTACGTTGCAAAAGTGTGATGGCAGTGTGTTTTCTCTTTAGGCAAGGGAGACAAATTTAAATCTAGCAATATTTGGAATTTAGTAATTACAAAACTGATTTGGGGAGAATTGATTTGTTTCCTTGTCTGAGATTTAAAGAAATGCATTCTTTTTTTTTCAAGTATTATCATATATGAAAATGATAAAAGATGTTTACAAGATGTTGAAATTTTCATGAGGCACTAAAGATACTAAAAAAGTATTGAACCTTTTCATATTATTAGTAAATATCAGAATACATGGGATGATTTAAAGTTATCATGACTTAACTTTAACTAAATGAGATGAGCAAAGTATAAGCATGGTTACCGTGCCTCTATATACCCACTTTTCTCGTTGTTCAAAGCGCTGGACTGATCAGAGTATTTTTTTCATTGTAAGATCAATTGCTCAATTTCAGGAAACACAATTTCAGTGTTGGAAGAGTCCAATAGCTTTTGAGTATAAACCCTACCTGGAAACAAATGTCTTCTACTGCATATGTTAAGCATCTTTTTTTTTTCTGTACTATTAGACTGTGAGCTCCTTGTTGGCAAGGACTGTCTTTTGTTTTCCTTTGTATCCCTAGCACTTAGCACAATGCCTGGCACATAGTAATTGCTTAATAAATGCCAACTAACTGCCTGGACCCTACTAAAAGACCTAAAGTTATGGAAGCCCTATACCCTCCCTAGAACTCCCATTCCATTTTGGACAGCTCTACTTATTCGGATGTTTTTCCAGACCTCGAGCATAGCTTCCACCCATTGCCACGAGTTTTACCTAGGGTCCAAACAGAAGTTTAATTCCTCTTCTACCAGACATCTCTTCAAATATTTGAAGATGACTTTTATTCTCTCTTGTCCTGCCCCTTGCCCACACCCCAAACCTGCTCAGTGGATAGAATTTGATCAATTGTTTTGCATTCTTTTATTATTGACCACAGGGCAACTAGGTGGTGATGTGGATAGAATATCAGCCCTGGAGTCAGGAAGACTCATCTTTGTGAGTTCAAATTTGGCTTCAGACACAAACTAGATGTGTGACCCTGGACAAGTCACTTAACCCTGCTTATTTCAGCATCTTCATCTGCAAAATGAGCTGGAGAAGGAAATGGCAAACCACTCCAATATCTTTTCCAAGAAAATTTTAAATGAAGTCATGAAAAGTCAGACACGACCGAAATGATTAAACAACAAATTATTGACCATGTTGATAGTTTTACATAGCTTTTTTTGAGGGGTGGGGATTGGATATATCTTGGCTCTGAGTTCTAGTCTTTTCACTTTTAAATCACCTGATTTGGCTTAGCTAGATAAAAGCAAATGGCTTCAGTATGGTGCTTTGCACTGAGGCAGATAGGATACCATGGACAGTACCTGGGCTTGACAGGTAGTCCTGTGTTCAGATCCCACTTCTGACACTTCCTAGCTAAGAGACCCTGAGCAAATCATTTAAACTCTTTTAGCCTAACTCTGTTTATTTATATAGTGGGGATAATATCGCCTTCCTCATAAGATTGTTTAGAAGATAAATGAGATAATGCATGTAAAATGTTTTTGTAAACTTTCAAAGTATTATATAAATGTGAGTTCTTGACACGGAAATGAAATGATGGCCTATGGTCCATAGCCACAGCCAATTTCTATGCTATCAAAGACTCTGCTTATATGAATGGCTGCAGACTTTTCCTTGTAGCCGGAGCTTATATACTGCTATACAGTTCATACTAGCACCTGTTTAGCAGCAGGAATAAATAAGAGGCAGGTTTATTTCCCAGTGGTATGCTACATTATAAGTGCATTAGCAGCTGCCTATGTTATTGCTGTAATCCTAATAAGTGCCATCCATTATGATGGCAATAATAATATAATTCTTGCTATATGCAATGTGTGATTGAGCGAAACTTGCTACAATTTATTTGTCAATTATAAATTTGGCTTGCTTTCTAGGATTAGAACTCCTGATGTCCTGCTTTGAAAGTTTTGACATCTTCTTTTTGTTTGAAAGATTGTTTGAGATGAGGGTAGGGGAACTGACTTTGCAATACCTAAATGCCTTAGAAACAGTGTGCTGGAGTCAGCTTGAACAGGTTCAGAAAAGTGGATTGTTAAATGTTCCTTGTGAACATTTATATCTCAGAAATTGGCAAATACAACAAATCAGAACTAGGTTCATTGATCTGCTGTTTGTCTAGACTTAAGAAAGTAATGTAGAAAATGTTAATAATTCAGATGAAACTTCAAAATCTGTTGTTTTCCCTCCAAGAGCTGGTTGTTAAACATTTATAATCATACCATTGGTTAGAAGTGAGAAAAAGGATTCACATGTAGGCTGACTGATTCTATTCTTGTGTCTTATACTGATACTTTTCAGACTGCTGATGTGGAATTTAAATAGAAACCACTATTACTCAAATACTTATGAGAAAGAAGTGAACTAGTGGATAAAGTATTCAGCTTGGAGTCAAAAACACCTGGGTTCAAATCATGCCCTTTACACTTACTGCCTGGGTAAGTTTCCTAGGCATGTCACCTGTCTTTGACGTACATCAAGCATCTCCCTAGGACTTGTCTACCAAAACATAGATGGGTTGTGGTGTCCTTTGGTGGAGGGAGTAGCCCTCCTGAAGAAATCACAGATTGTTCCCATGATCAGTTCAATTCATACGTTTATCATTTCTTACAATATCAGGCTAGACCCTGAGGAAACATATTGAAAAAAGGAACCCTGTTAACAAGCAACATGTATACTGGATAAATAAATGTAACATGTTTATAGAGAAAACACAAAGAAGTTCAAGGGGCAGGAGGGTGCTACCAACTGAGGTGATTGGGAGAGGCCTCATTTGAGAGGAGGCACTAGGGATGAGCCCTGAATGGAGCTAGACATGGAGGTGAGATAGAAGCATGATGGGAGCAGCCTGAGAAAAGTCATGAAGGAGATGAGTAGGGATGTCATATATGGGGAACATTTGGACCTGGAATGTAGAATGCATAATTATGAAATCAGAATGTTAAGTTAAAGCTCAATTATGAGGGACATTAACTGACAAGAGGTTTTTTAAAAATTATTTTTATTTTATCCTAGAGGTAACAGAGAGCCTTTGAAGCTTCCCTTATTGAGCTGCAAGAGGTGGCATGCCTCAGAGTCTAAAGAGTTGGTGTCATCATTCAGGAAGACCTGGGTTCAAGTCTTTCCAATCTCCTTTCAGACACATACTGACTCTGTAACTGCCCCAAGCAACTTGAACATTGTAGGTTGCAGATGAGGTACCAATCTACATTGGTGGAGGGAGTTTCCTCACCAGGAGCTCTTTACACCAAGGAAATCAGTGGTATAAGCCAAGAAAAGAATTGTGCTAGGTACCGGAGACAAAAATAAACCAGTCCCTGCCCTTGAGGAACTAAAATTCTACTGGGAGGTACATAAGATGATGACATAAGACTGAGTAGTACACAGTAGTGAAGTGTTTCAGCACACTGTACTTGTGTGAGGAAGTACCCCATTCCTTAGCACTTCAGCTGATGTTGAAGGAAGCATGCTTTGCAGATGGTCAGAGGTCTCATATGTTTCTCTTCTTATAATTCATGTCATTTGAGGCTTAGCTAAGCATTCATTTTCTTTAAACACATATCCCAGAGCAGTTAAGTGTATAGAGCACCGAGCATGGAGTCGTTTAACCCTGTTTGCCTCAGTTTTCTCATCTATAAAATGAGCTAGAAAAAGAAATAGCAAACACTCCAGTATCTGTTCCAAGAAAACCCCAAATGGAAACATAAAGAGTTGGACATGACTGAAACAACTGAACAACAAGTAAAATAATTCCAGTGAAAGTCACCGATCCCAGCTCATTGTTAAGTACATGGTAAGATATTGATTCCTAAATTAGCTGCCATTTTCAATGGGGAACTTTCAATAAAAAATTTGAAAAGCCCTCAGGTTATTCCACATCACAAATCAATCTAGACTTTGCACATTGTTTGAAGAACACTTCTTTGTTGCAGGGGACAATGCTAATTTTAATAGTGAATTAAGATCAGCGTAGCATAGTCCATAGAGGGCTGGCCTGGGACTCAGGAAGATCTGAGTTGAAGTTCTGATTCTGATACATACTATGTGTCCATGTGCAAATCACTTTACCCCTTAATTAGTGCCCCAGGTAACTCTCTAAAAGTATAAATTACAGAGGAGATGACAAATTGTATTGTGGGAAAGAATTTGTGCACTGGGTGTTCCACATACTAAGAAAATCACAGACCTAGAAGAGACAGAGATAAGAAGATGAAGGAAGGAAGGAAGGAAGGAAGGAAGGAAGGAAGGAAGGAAGGAAGGAAGGAAGGGAGGAAGGGAGGAAGGAAGGGAGGGAGGAAGGGAGGAAGGGAGGAAGGGAGGAAGGAAGGAAGGGAGGAAGGGAGGAAGGAAGGAAGGGAGGAAGGGAGGAAGGGAGGAAGAAGGAAAAAAGGGAGAGAGTGAAGAAGTAAAGAAGAGAAAGAGGAAGAAAGATAAAAAGAGAGAAGAGAAGGAAGGAAGACTGCAAACAAATACTACAGAGAATTTGATCCTCAGATCAATTATTTTCCAAAATTCTGACTACATCTAGATGTAGTTTTTTATCCTAGACTCAAAAAAATTACTGGAGATATTAAATAAGAGTTTATTCCTCAAAGATTTTTAATCACCTGACTTATTTCCAATGATAATAACGGTGTTGATCAGTTTCTTAGATAGAAGTTGGAGCAGGAACATTTGCTTAAAATGTCAACTGAGTAGATGAGCCCAAAATAATTCCATACTTCAAGTATCTCTAATGTTTCCACAGACCACGACCCTTCTATGACTTAGTCTTTGAGAGCTGCTGTGCCTGAAAAAATTAATCACCTTGGGACCAACCTGGTGATTCTAACTTAGCTTATTTTGTTCTTAGAGAACAGACATGTACTCTATCACCAGGCTTTTTCAGTTAGGTAAAGATCATAAGAGGCTATCCTCTGCTGACATAACATTGGAGAAAGATCCTATGGTCACCTCCATACCCCAGTGAGACATAAGAATGCATTGGGACCTAATGCAGGAGCCTACCAACACTCTATAAACAGTACCCAGAATGGAAACAAAGAACTATACCAAGCAAAAATGATTAGTGTTCAGCTTCTAGACTAGACCATCCTAGCACATTAATATGTCATCAAGTTTTTCAAATCTTAACATAGACATAGAAAAAAAATGTTCCTGGCAGCTTCTCTGCAAAGATATCAAAATTTAACTTTCATTAGACACTAACATTGGCTTACCCTGCAGATTTACAGAGTATTTCAGTTTTTTATTCTTCCACATGATTTGCGTGACAGCCCTTGAACTCTGAATGGCATGTTTCTTATCCAGGTGATTCCTAATAAAGTCCCCTGGTAAAAAGGAATGGACACATCTCAAGTTTGTCAAAATTGTGCTTTATCAAATCATGTCACTGGTGCCGGTCCTCATCCAGTAGCCTCTTCTTGTATGTGGCACTAAACCACAAATTTGATTTTTTGAGATCACTTCTCAGGTCATCAGATATGATGATTGGCAGCAATTAAATTCCATAGTGTTACATCTAAAACAGGGGTTTCCGTGTATGTATCTATACATATATGTATATATAGATATACATATATGGAGAGGGAAAGGAGGGGGGATGTTTGAGAGACTGCACGTGAGCCCAATTTCATTTAATAAAATATTAAATTCAAAATAGAAATTTATCTTTTAAAACTTGGGTTCTTAAATTGAGGTCTGTGAACTTTTTAAAAATATTTTGATAACTGTATTTCTATGTAATTAGTCCCCTTTTTAAGCCTGTACCTGTTATTTTATAAAGAATTTAATAATATTAATAGCTAACATTTACAAAGCACCTACAATGGGCCAGGCACTTTACAATTATCTCATGTGAAAACTTTATTATGGGAAATGGCTCATAAGCTTCACCAGGCTGCCCAAAGGTGCCATGACACAAAAAATGATCAAGAAGCCCTGTTTTAAAATGTTATCAAAATGATGCAAAGAGTTTTCAAAACGTACCTCTCTTCTGTGTCTTATAAATCATTTATTTTTTTCTGGAGATAGGCAGAATATTAGGTCTTGCACTTATTTTCTGGTCCTATGATTTCCTCTTCTCAATAAATTTCCAAGGATTATTAAATTGCTTACTCAGTCAAATTCCAATTACAGAATCTCAGAGTTCAAAGATACTATAGAGACTACGTAATCTAGGTTTCCTTCAAGACCTTGCTCAAATCTTACCTTCTTCAGGAGGCTTTTTCCCAATCCTTGAGTTATTAGTGCCTTCACCCTTCAGATTTCTTTTCATCAACAATGATATAGAGCCTTGAAGTTGGAGGAAGTGGGGGTGCTTAGTAGAAGATAAGATTTATGGTGGGGATAATAACTGTCTGTGAATATTTGAGGGGCTTTCTTTGATTTGTTTTGCCTGGACCCAGAGGGCAGAATCAGAGGAGTGATGGGTAGAAGATGAAAGACAGAAGTTCAGACTTGACATTGAGAAAAAAATTCCTAATAATGCTAGCTGTTTAAGTAGATAGGAGGTTCCCATTCACTGGAAGTATTTAAGCAAAGGCTAACTGCTATGCTGAGGAAATGATGCCTTTTAGGCATCAGTAGTGATGATGGTTTCCAATATTTCTTCCAACTTTGAGAGCCTATGGATTTATGAAATACTTCCAGACTGTTATGTTGTTCACTGTTAGGTAGTCCATACTCTAGGCTAAACATCCACCTAACTATTATCATTGAACCCACATCTCTGTCTTTTCTGCAAGAAGAATATGAAAAAGTTTATCAAAAGCTTTGCTAAAATCTAGCAAAGTTCTTTAGCCTAATATTCAAGGCCTCTCTCCCACAAATTGTCATCTCCCTAACCTCCCAGCCTTTTCTCTTAGTATTCTCAGCTCTGTACTCTATGCTGTAGCCAAACTACCCTGCTCTCTGTTCCTGAAACATCCTTGTTGCCTTTGCCTTCACTCTTCCCTATGCCTACAATGTTCCCCCCTAAATAAAATGTAAGGTTCCTTGAGGGCAGAGAATCTTTCCTTTTTATCTGTGTATTCTCAGCTTCCCATAAAGTTGTTAGGAAAGAATAACTTTAATGAATACTTAATTGAGCCGAATTAAATTGAATTGCAGTTATCTGTTCAAGCTTTGTATCTGCAGGGATCATGTCATCTCTAAACTTACCTCTCTTAGTGTCCTTAAGCTCTGTCTTGCCCACAGTAAGTGCTTAAGAAGATTTGGTTTTTCACAGTAAAATTAAGGTAATGATATTTGTGATAGCTACTTCACAAAATTTTTGTAAGGATGAAGGAAATAATGTAGGTAAAGAATTTTTTAGTCTTTAAAGCACTATTTAAATGTCCATTCTTATTTTTATTAATAAATGTCCATTGACTTAAATCACTTTTAGCTGCTAATGATTTCAACTGAGAACATTGTGAAATATCTTTCATGATACATAGGACATTGAGCTTTTAATTTGGTTTGATTCTTTGAGGGAGTATTTGGAAGAAAATAAATTTTTTAGATCATGGTATCAAAAAGCACTCTCTAGCTCCTCAACTATGTCCTTTTATCCCTTTTGTAAAAATTTGCCCCATATGTTTCACATTGATCTTTTACCTCTGGAAGTCTTGAATGTACTAATCAAGCAGCTAGGTGGTACAGCAGATAGAGTACTGGGCTTGGAATCAAGAAGACTCATTTTCATGAGTTCAAATCTCCCCTCAGATACTTATTAGCTGTGGGACCTTGGTTAAGTCACTTAACCCTGTTTGAATCAGTTTCCTCATTTGTAAAATGAGCTGGAGAAGGAAATAGCAAACCACTCAAGTATCTCTAAAAACAAACAAACAAAAAACATAAATGGGATCACAAAGAGTAAGACACAACTGAAAATTGATTAAAATGTACTAATTGGATAATATGGTGCAATTTAGTTACCTATATTTATATCCCTCTCCTGTACTAGGTTGTAGGCTCCCTGAGTGTCAAGGTTCTGTCTTATCTAACTAAGTCCCATTGCACTTAACATGGTGTTCTGTACACAATAATTGTTTGATGAATAAAGAAGTGAATAAATAAATGAATTTTACTACCACAGAGTATTTAAGTTGTCTTTGCTTATTAAATTAGTTTTAATAAAATGCATTTAAAATTTGTTTTTAAAAATATCAGTGATATGTTCCAGTGGGTCCAATTCACTTCCCCGTATATAGGAGAAGTGAGTTTGGGCACAAAGATAACTTATGTGACTTCACAAGAATATGCAAAGTATCTATCACTTCAGTCAGCTTGGGAAACTCTACTAACATATGTCTGAACCCAACCATGACTTGGCAGAACATAGATTAAGAATTGAAAGAGACCACATGTAATGGTCATCTCATTCAGTGAGTGTAAACACAAGAGAGAAAGGAATGACTATAACGTGCATAAGGATCCCTGTGGGCCCCATATTGACTCAGAAAACTACATATTAACATTATCTGTGTTTATTACATTTTGATTTATGTTGTTAAATATTTGACAGTTGCATTTTTATCTGATTCTGCCACACTCAGGAGTGGTCTGAATAGGCTGTGTGTTTGACTACTCTGGTCCAATCCAGCTGCCCCATTTTACAGATAAAGCACACAGATGTGAACAGGCTTACCCAATGTCACACAGGTGATAAGTAAGAAGCAGAGTTGCTATTTGAACCCAGGCTCTTCTCACTCCAATTCCAGTGTTCTTTCCATTGCACAAAAATGTCTACTTCAAAACCTAAGAATACGTCTTAGGGAGTGGCCTGAGGCACACAGACATTGGAGTAACTTGCCCACTTCAAGTAATTGTCAGAGGCAGGTTTGGAGCAAAGTCTTCCTGATTCTTAGCCTAACACTGTATTCACCACAGAACCACATAAAACCACCCATTTCACATGAATTAGTAATACAGGAAAATATTTATGATGTGTGTTTGGCAGAGGAGGGGTGAAGGGACAAAGCTCCATTTTAGAAATTTCACCTTTCCCTTGTCTCTGAAGTCTTCCCATCTGGGCAGTGGTGCTCCTATCTAGGTGGATTAAGTACCAAGAACTTAAAAACACACCAAGAGGGGTGCTGATCAAACACCCCCACCCTTTGCTATAAAATGTAAGAATTTATTTTAATGATTTATTCTTATGACTGAAATTAAGATAACCAAGCTCTCAAAGATGAAGATGTAATTGATGTGTAACAAGAGGGACTCTGGTCAGACAGAAGGGTCAATTTCCATTATAAGGACTGTGGGATGCTGGAGCACATTCCTAAAGGGG
The DNA here is from genome assembly GCF_003287225.1 of Phascolarctos cinereus. NCBI lineage: Eukaryota > Metazoa > Chordata > Mammalia > Diprotodontia > Phascolarctidae > Phascolarctos > Phascolarctos cinereus. The sequence goes on from NW_027555847.1 coordinate 35,573,033, forward strand.
TTTGTGGAATCCCATTATCTAGGGGTTTAATGAATAAAGTATAACTATGTTTGCCAGATAATTGATGTGAAGTGCTGTCCAGAAGCAGAGAAATGAATGAGGCTACCTTACAGGTCCTTTCTAGCCCTGGTTCTATGATTTACACATTATACTGTTTGACAAAAGTAATAAAGGATTAAGCATGCTTTATTATTTTTTTCATGTCATTAACAACCTTTATGCGTTAATGCAGTGCCTGCCAATTACTTGCATTAAGGCAAATGGCTAAAATATACAAATTAAGTTATGAGCATACTGCTACATTTATCAGATTAACTGAAAACCTGGGAAGACTATCAGACTATATTAAGTGTACAAAAACCTGTTCTTTGGTGTCAAAGTCTTAGGAATTTTCCCCTTCAAATGCATATGGCATGAGCTTTTATTCTGAATACATTCTATGGGTAGGGTTGCATTGAATTTGATAAACAGATTAATGAATAAATTGGACAAAGACTAGCAAATCAAGCCATTTGACTTCTCACTCACTAATGGGCTAAGGTAGAGTTACTGAGATTTTTACACTGAACTATTATATGATGTAGGTTTCACACCAGTTAACATTTCCACCAAAGTAGATATCTGTCCATTTAACTTTGAGGGGGGAAATTATACTCTTAAATGAGTTTGAAGTTCTTATTTTTAATTATTTTAATTTCTAATTTTTTAAAAAAATTTTTAACATGTGTTTGTAAAACTTTGGGTTACAAATTTTCTCCCTTCCTCCCTCCCCATCCACCCTCATTGAAAAGGCAAGCATCTTGATACAGGTTATAGATACATGGTCATGCAAAAAACTTCCATAATAGTCATGTTGTGAGAAACTAAGTATATTTCACTTCATCCTATCCTACCCCCCATTTATTCTATTCTCTCTTTTGACCCTGTCCCTCCTCAGAAATGTTTGCTTCTGATTATCTCCTCCCCTAATCTGCCCTCCCCTCTGTCCACTCCCTGCTCTCTTGTCCTCTTCCCCCCTTATTTTCCTGTAGGGTAAGATAGATTTCCATACCTCATTGTGTATGTTATTCCCTCCTTAAGCCAAATCTTAAGAGAGTAAGATTCACTTATTCCCTCTCACCATCCCCCATTTCCCCTCCACTGTAAAAGCCTTTCCTTGCCTGTTTCATGTGAGATAATTTACCCCATTCTACTTCTCCCTTTCTCCTTCTCCCAGTATAATCCTTTGTCACCCCCTTAATTTTATTTCCAGATATCATCACTTCATCTTCAACTCGCCCTGTAACCTCTATCTATCTATCTATACATACATATATTTTTCCCTCCCACTACCCTAACACTGAAAAAGGACTGAGTTACAAATATCATCTTTCCATGTAGGAATGTAAACAGTTCAACCTTAATAAGTCTCTTATGATTTCTCTTTCCTGTTTACCTCATCCATGTTTCACTTGAGTCTTGTATTTGAAAGTCAAATTTTATATTCAGCTCTGGCCTTTTCCTCAGGAATGCGTGAAAGTCCCTTATTTCACTGAATGATGATTTTTTACCCTGAAGAACTACAATTCAGTTTTGCTGGGTAGGTGATTCTGGGTTGCAATCCTATCTCCTTTGCCTTCTGGAATATCATACTCCATGCCCTCTGGTCCCTTAATGTAGAAGCTGCTAAATCTTGTGTTGTCCTGATTGTGTTTCCATAATACTTGAATTGTTTCTTTCTGGATGTCTGCAATATTTTCTCCTTGACCTGGGAATTCTGGAATTTGGCTACAATATTTCTAGGACTTTTCTTTGGGGATCTCTTTCAGGAGGTGATTGATGGATTCTTTCAATTTCTATTTTGCCCTCTGGTTCTAACATATCAGGGCAGTTTTCCTTGATAATTTCTTGAAAGATGATGTCTAGGCTCTTTTTTTGATCATGGCTTTCAAATAGTGCAATAATTTTTAAGTCCTCTCTCCTGGATCTATCTTCCAGGTCAGTTGTTTTTCCAATGAGATATTTCACAGTCTCTTCTATTTTTTCATTCTTTTGGATTTGTTTTACAGTGACTTGATTTCTTATATAGTCACTAGCTTCTAATTGCTCCATTCTAATTTTTAAGGAAGTATTTTTTTTTCAGTAAGCTTTTGGACTTCCTTTTCCATTTGGCCAATTTTGCTTTTTAGGGCATTCTTTTTCCCATTGGCTTTTTGGACCTCTTTTGCAATTTGGGTTAGGCTATTTTTAAAGTGTTATTTTCTTCGGTATTTTGGGGGGTCTCCTTTAGCATCACTCTCAGTTTTTCCTCTACTTCTCTTACTTGCTTTTCAAAATCCTTTTTGAGCTCTTCCATGGCCTGGGACCAATTCATATTTTTCTTGGATGCTTTGGATGTAGGAGCTTTGGCTTTGTTGTCTTCTTCTAGTTGTATGTTTTGATCTTCTTTGTCACCAAAATAAGATAACGTAGTTTGACTCTTTTTGTGCTGCTTGCTTATGATCCCAGCCAATTACTCGAGTTATAATCTTTTTTTTTTTTAAGATAGGGGTCTATTTCCAGTGTGCAGAATGTACTTTCCCAAGCTTCAGGGGTTTTGTGCAGCTGTTTTCAGAGATACTTCTAGGGACCTGTAAATTTTCAGTTCTTCTAAGGTGCTATGATCAAGGGTGAGGTGTTTACTCCTTTCCTGTCCTGTGCTCTGCTCTATGAGTGACCACAAGTACTTTTTTCTGTTTTGGAACTGTGAGGAGAATTTCCTCTTCACAGCAACTACAAGCTCCACCACACCAGAGCTCCTCCTCGCCTCAGGACTGCCACCCAGAACTATGACCCAGATCCAAGCACAGGAAAAGCAAGAGAATCCTGCCTCAGCACAGACAAAGAGATCCCTGAAATCTCCCTCTGATCAGCCATTTGATTCCCCCTCAGTCTGTGGGCCAGAGCTCAGGAGGCAGCCTCCGCCCCAGTGCCAAGCTTGGGGAATAGGGCTGGGCTCCTGTACTTCTCTCTCGCCACAGAAGCAGACTTTTCCTACTGACCTTCTTAGTTGGCTTTAGGGTTCATGGGCTGAGAAGTCTGGAAACCACCACAGCTGCCTGTGATTCAGTCCACTGCAGCCTGTGTGCCCATGCTGAACTGTGTTCCTCTCCCAGCTCATCGTGATATATCTTTCTAATCAACCATTCAAGTTGTCTTGGGCTGGAAATTTTACTTTGTCTTTTTGTTGGTTCTGCTGCTTTAGAATTTGTTTAGAGCCATTTTTTATAGGTATTTGGAGGAGTTTGTGGGAGAGCTCAAGCAAGTCACTGCTTTTACTCTGCCATCTTGGTTCTACCCTAAGTATTTTAAAAGTGCCTTATTTTATGCTTAGCCTAATAAAGAACTACTTATCTAATTTCTACTACACAACATGTTGATTTCCCTTTGGTTCTTGGGTTATTCCATGGGTTTTAAAAACTAATATTTTCCTGGAATCACAAATGACTACAAATTGTGGAAAACTACAATCAAGCAATTTAATAAGCATTTATTTAGCAACTACTATGTGTCAGACACTGTGCTAGGTACTGAGAATGTAAATATAAAATCAAAATGGTTCCTGCTCTCAAGGAGTTTTTGTTTTATTTATTTGTATTTTATACACAAAATAAATACAGAATAATTTTGTGAGGGAGGTATGGAAAGGCTCACATAGGAAGTGCCCCATTTAGTTTGAGCCCTGAAGGAATCTAAGGATTCTAAGGGGCAGGGGAGAAGAGACAGTGAATTTAACACATGGACAATGGCCTATACGTGGGTAAGGAGATGAGAGGATAGGAGGAATAACATGAAGGACATTTTGCCAAGACTAAAGTGTACATGAAGAGGAGACATTTACAATAAGGCTAGAAAGGTAGGTTGCAGGCAGGTTTTGAAGGGCTTTACATGCCAAATAGGATGAGGGCGGTGCATATATTAGCTTAGAGGTAATAGGAAACCACTGGAGTTTAATGAGCAATGAAATGGCATGGTCAGACTTGTGCTTTAGGAAAATCGTTTTGGCGGCTCTAGAGAGGATGGATAGAAGGCGGAGAGGTGACACAGTCTATCTGAGATCTCCCAACCAAAACCAGGAAGCCCAAGTTCATTAATAAGAAGCAGCAACCAAATACCTGCCAAGACTTCATAGAGGTCCCCTGAAACACCAGATTCCAAATTCTGGATCCAATTAAGTGGGAAAAATACCATTTTATCTGTGACCATGGAGCTATATTGAAATACTCCTTGTTGTTATTTTAGGCAGACTGTTTCTTTTTCTCAGGTTCAAATAGACATGTTACCTTCATCTCTGTTCAAGTCAATCTTAAGTCTCTGTAGGTCAACTCCTACCCTGTTCATTCATCTTGTATTACTATGGAACCTCCCATCTATTGTCAACCCCCCAAAAAAATTAACCAGCATTCTTTCTACCTCCTCACTTTAACCAAACCTGATCTTCCTGGTGGATTCTATATCCTCTGCACCCTCTTTATTGGAGGCCCTCCCCTTTGATTTCTCCCAAGGGTATATACTCTTTGCTCTCACTGCTACTTCTAGACTAGTGATGTAAAACTCAAATTGAAACAGGGGTCCTTTAATTGCCCATATAATCTTTGAAGGCTGCAGATAGACTTTGAAAACCACAAGTTAACATTATCTATGTTCTATTTTTGTTTTACCATTCTCTTTAGAGCTTTATCCTTTCTTCCCTTGACTTTGGAGACACCACACTAGCCTGATTTTCCGATTCTCTCTCTAACCCTTTTTTGCCATCCTCTCTACTGGTCTCACCTTCTTCCCAAGTTTTCCAAGTCAGTGCTCCCTTGGGGCCTATCTTTGATGTTCTTCTGTTCTTTCTCTACTCTTCCTCCCTTGGAAATTTCATTCATCTTCACAACTTCAGTTACCACATTTCTCTGTAGATGATCCCCAAATTTGTAGATGACTACCAGATTTATATTATAGTCTGGATCTTCCTTTTGACATTCAGAACTCCAGGACATGGGAATCATATTGGTGTTGAGGAAAGAGTAATGGATTTTGGGTTAGAGGACCTGGGATCAAATCATATTTATGCTACCTGATACCCAAGAGAAAGTTAACCCATTTGGGCCTCAGTTTACTCATGTATAAAATAAAAGATGCTTGACTCAGTGACATTTAAAGACCCTTCTAGCTTTAAATCTGTGGCCTATGATCTCAATCTCTATAGCTCACCAATACCTCAAACTCAATATATCTGAAGCAGAGCTCATTATCTTTCCCCCTAAAGTACAATGTTTAGGGACAATTGGATACTATACCGGGGATTCTTCCTTAAGTACAGTTTGGACTAGATGTTCTCTGAGGTTTATTTCAGTTCTGAGATTCTTTCATTCTGACTTCATTCTCTTTGATTCTATTCTTCCCTCACCTTTCATGATCAATTATTTACCAAGTCCTCTCAATTCCATCCCTATGAAATCTCTGGCATCTTCTAGTCTCACTACCAGCACCTTAATAGAAGTCTTTGTTCCCATCTCCTCCATCTCTAAGAATAGTCTCCTAATAGATAATTCCATGGATACCGTCCCCCTTTCCTCCAAACCATCCGCCATGATATACCCTCCATGTCATGCTTTTTTATGCATAGATCTACTACTGCTTTTATTCTCAGGTATTTGAAGTCAATCCTCATACAGTTTCTACATATTGTACCAGAAAAGTGGCATTGTACAATGGATAAAGAGTTGGCCCTAGAGTGAGGAAGAACTGCCTCTGATGTATACAAACTTTATTATCCTATGTAAGTCATTTAACTTATCAGGGATCCAGATAGCTCTCTAAGACTCTAAGAACATTTATTAAAAGGGTTTTCTTTTCCCTTTTTGTATTGTTGTTTTTGGTTTTGGTTAGGCAATGGGGTTAAGTGATTTGCCCAGAGTCACACAGCTAATAAGTGTCAAGTATCTGAGACTGGATTTAAACTCAGGTCCTCCTGACTCCAGGGCCAGTACTCTACCCACTGAGCCAAAGGAGCCAACAGTAGCTGCCCCCTTTTTCCTTTTTTTAAAAAATAAATATGAGAGATATAAGAAGGAGAGAAAATGAATTGTTAATTGAAAAAAAATGCTTTTAAAAAGATTGTTAGTTACAGTGAAAGGGCTAATTTATATTGGTACACAGGTTTTTCTTACCAATAGTTCCTTAGAGCAATGAAATTTCATAATTAAATAATCAGAGCAGCAGCCAGAGGAGACTGTGTTCCCCTAACATTCCCTGCCTGTACTTTCTGTCTTCTCTTCTTTTTCTTCTTCTTGTACAGTATGCCTAGTATGTCCCTTCTTCATCCTAACCTGGTGAACTACTACCCATAAGTTAAATCTAATTCACTTAGAGATACGGTACAGAGGAACAAGAGTTGAATTTGGAATCAGAGGAGCTGGCTTCAAATATTAGCTCTCCCCTTTACTACCTGTGTGACCTTAGATAAGTCATTTAAATCCTCTGAGCCTTAATTTCTTCAACTATAAAATGAGAGGGTAAGATGAGACGCCTTCAAATGCAACCTTCCCATCTAAATCTGTGAACGGGTTGCAGCACTCACTTTGGAATACTCTCTCCTTCCTATATTCACACTTAGCCTAGCAGTTTGGCCCCCACATAAGGTGGCTGAAACCTCAAGAAACCCTGTAAGTAGCTACTCCTAAAACTATAGCTCATAGGCCCTCACTGGAGTGATTTACATTAGCAGTCAGCCAGAAGTCACAATTAGCTAGTAGAAAAGACATTTACTAAGATGGCCTACTTAAAACAGTAACTACAAAACATTCCCCTCATAAACCTGGAACAAATTGTCCCACAAATCTAAAACCAACCAATGAATCATTAAACATTTATTAATCATCTACTATGTGCCAGGCACACAATGCTAAGCATTAGGGATATAAAAAATATACACAGCATTCATGGGAGGAGTGGGCTTATGTATAAAGGACAGTGTCAGGGAGGCACTGGTGTTAATTGCATTCGTGGTGAAGCCAATTCACATCTCCTGTACAGCAGAACATTCAAGTCCTTCCTAAATCCCAACTCCTGACCACCAGGGACATCTCTCTCTTGAGTCCGAAGGCAGAAGTCATGCACATCCCCAAACCTTTCCTCCATATAGTAGGAAATGCTCTTTCCTCCACGAAGACTTCATTGAACTGTGACAATTTTATCAACTTTCTCCCTCTGGCTTCATGTAACATATTATTTTGAACCTTTGTGATTGCCTTATGCTTACTGCATATATAATGATCTCTTTTTGTGTCTTATTCCCATACTAGATTACAGTGTCAATGAAGGAATGAAGGTGTTCCACCCCCACCTCCCATCATCTCTAGAACAGAGCTCTGTATAGAGTAGCTATAATTTTTAGTGAATTTATCTGAAAAGCAGATGTTAATGCCATTTCTTTGATATTTTTGTTTGCTCTCCACTGGAAAAAAATCAGATCCTTTTCTAATATTGAACCAGTTGAACCCCAGCAAACTCTTCTCTTATCTTTTGTGGTGCATGATGAAGGGAACTGGCATTTCTCTTCCCCATGGAAATCACGGTTGAGTGAATGAACTTTCATGAGTACTTGTTTGGCATTCTATGGCTGTGGTAGGGACTCTGGCATCACATAGGAGTGCCCAGTCTATCAATAAAGGTGGATTTATTAAGACCCTACTATGTGCCAGGCCATGTGCTAGTGCTAGCATGCAAAGACCAGAGTAAACCAGTCCCTGCCTCAAGGAGCCAATCAGTTGGTTGTTGTCCTTTGTTCTTGAAAAGGACCAAAATGACATCACTACATTAGAGTCAAGTTACAGTGTGTCTGACTATGGCTGAGCAGACCAATATTAGCTCGCAGTGCTCTACCACAGGTCAGGCACAAATCTTCCATGTGAACATTTGGGGTGGATTCTCTAAATTTGCACATCTCACATTTCTTTTGAGCTACTTCAATTCTGCTTTGCTCATAGAGCACAGCACCTTCTCTGATGTGGGCACGCCATGCTGGGCAGTCCTGTGCCAGTGTCTCCCATGTCACACAATCAGCTCCAAAGTCCTTCAGAGAGACCTTGAGAGTGTCCTTGTATCACTTTTTTCTGATCACCAAGCAGCTAACTGTCTAGCTGGGAGAGAGAAAAAATTCCTATAAATACAACATTTATTAAGTGCTTACAATATGCAAACTGGGCTAATCTTACTGGGGATACAAGTAGAAAAGCCAGAGAGTCCCTGTCCTTAAGGATCTGCCATTCTAATGGGGGAGACAATATGTAGGGAAGATTTAAGAAGTTCTCCTGCATGCAAACAGTAAAGCAGATGTTAACACCATTTCTTTAATGTTATTCCACTGGGAAAAGACATCAGATCAGTTTCTGCTTTGAACTAGTTGGACCTAGCACATGCCACTCCTATCCTTTGTGATATGTGATGAAGGAGACCAGCATTTCTGTCCATTGTAGAAACTGTAAGCCTTCTAACCCACAGATTTCTCCATCTCCCTCACTGACAGTCGCAGAACTGAGCTCATCAAAATCCCCAGTCTCTCACAACCCTTCCTTCCCCATGGTGAACAATTCAAACATTAGCAAGGCATGCCAGGAAGATTCCCTTTGCAGTTTCTCCACCACGACTCTCACTTATTTTCTCACCAACTGCCAGCCCTGCCTTAGATGACCTGGCTCCTACCCCACAATGAAGGCCGCCAAGGCAGACTCTTCTTTCTTTGAGACTGTCTGAAAATGAACAACACAGAGACAGGGGAGGAGCAGATATCGTTAACACCCTCTGACAACTGTTAGATTCATGTTCTCAGTGAGCTTTCACAATTCACACAGGGAAAGGAGGAGGTGACTGAGGAAAGTGGCATCTCCCAGGAGATCAATCGGAGCCTTGACAGGTAATGAAGAAAAGAGGTTGTTTCTGGTAAGGCAGCCATGAGAACGAGCAACCTTCCTAGAGAGCAGATGGGAGCTTGGGCAGAGATACTTCTTAATGTGGCCAAGAAACGACCCATTTTTATTCGAGGAAAAATACAATAAACACAGACACCAACTAACTGTTTACAGAAGGTCTATGGTCCAGGCCTAAAAATCTGCTGTCTGAAGAGAGAGCCAACCTACAGTAATGGCTGATTCTTCATTTCCATATTGTGACATCTTTGGTGTACCCAACATTCTATTTTTTTTAAGGTTCTGAGGAGGAGGAAGGAATAGGAGGCAACGGTCTGTGATACATACCTCTGTTTCCCAGGTAGAGGCTTAATAAACTTGGCTCTCTACCCAACATGACACTCCCTTCCCCCCCCCACAGCATATTTCTGCCCCCTCAAATAAATGTTGAGAACTCTGAAAATTGTGAGTGATCACTGTTCCTCCAAGCCCCTCCTCTAACTCTTAGAGCTGTGGATCTTTGGGAACACAAAGAAACCTGGACAATTCCCTCTGTAAGCATCATTTGTCTCTTGGTGTGTGTCCTACTGAGGGAAAGGGTTATTGCATAAGTCAACCCCCCCACCTTACTGTGTTCATAATTGCTAAGTCTTAAATAACATTAAATAACACCTCTAAACTCATGCCTAATCCCCCTTGTAGTCTCCTATGATCTTTTCTCATTGCAGGACAGCCTCCATATCCTCAAAGAGTCAGATTATCTTGAATAATTTTTTGGACCAGCCCTGTAAATTCATTGCATTTATTAAGCATCTACTATATTCCAGGCTCCATGCTAAGTGTTTTACAGATATTTCATTGGGTCCTCACAGCAACCGAGGAAGGTAAATGCTAATATGATCCCCATTTTACAGGTAGGTGCCATTACAGTTGAGGAAACAGAGGCAGACAGAGGTAAAATGATTTGCCAGCTAAGAAATTTCTGAAGTCTGCTTTGAACTCAGACCTTCTTGATTCTAGAACAAAGGACTCTATTCATTGCGCCATCTATCTGCCTCCAAGGGATTCCCAATGTAAAAGCTCTTATCAATGCAACTCTGTTCTCTTAAAGCTGCCTAGAAAACTGAAAAAAGTGACTTTCCCAGAATCACACAGTGACTTTATATTAAAGTGGGAATTTGAACCCAAGGCTTCCTAAATCCAAGGCCAGATCTCTATCCATTATTCCATGATGCTTTTTTTCTTATCCTCATCAGTATTGAGACACTCATCCCATCCTGTAAAAAAAGAACAATTTCCCCTAGCCTGTCCCCTTTGGGACCTGAAGTCTTCACAGGTATTATGTTATTACCTCACGGCTTCATCAGATTCTATTAGACAAGAGAGTAAAGGAGAGAGAGCACAGGGCTATGCAGTGGTCAGAGTGCCGGGAAAGACAGGGAATGATTTCTCTGCCAATCAGCTTCTGAGAGCTGGGATCACCATACCGCACTCATAGTCCAACAGCTCTGAAGCCTGGTCATATATAGCCAGCCTTACTCAACTACCAGAAGCAGCTTCCAGTTTTCTGAGTGCTGATTTGCCAGAGTGGTGGAGTTTGGTGTACAGAAAGTCCTGGGTTCAAATTCTACCTTAAGACACAAACTTTGAAAGCCTCACTAAATCACTGTACCTTAAGACTGATAGGTGGCAAAGTGGATAGAGAGAGCACGGAACCTGGGATCAGGAAGCTCTGAATTCAAATCCAGCTTCAGATGCTAACTAGTTGTGTGATCCTAGTTACCACTTATCCTGTTTGACTCAGTTTCCTCAAGTATATAATGAGGTTAATAACAGCACCTATTCCCAGGGATTTATGAGTACAAAATGAAGTAATATTTATAAAGTGTTCGGCAAACCTTAAATCACGATATACTAGCTCTTATTAATTTCTCTATGCCCCTGGATCACCATCAGTAAAATGAAGAGGTGAGAATTGATAGCTTCTAATGTCCCTTCCAGCTCTAAATCTGTGATCTTGGATTGCTTACAGGCTCATTTCCTAAGTGTGGTTTTAAAGTCCTCGTCTATTGTTACTTGGGCCTGAAAACTCTTTTTCCTATAATCCATAACCCCTGAACTTTTAGAAAGAACTGAAGAGAACTATCTTCCTCTGTTACCACTGCAGGGGACTCCCAATATCTCTTTCCCACCCTGAGCTCTCTCTAACCCTCCCTTCTCAGGCAGCTTTGACTTCCCTTTTGTTTTCCAGAATTTACCAATGTTTAGCAAAAAGATATGATACATCATACTCAACTCATTATATTCTCAATTTGTGATACTCATTCTTAGGCCAAACTCTAGTTATAATCTGTTTCCTTTTTTGTTGCTAGTACCAGTCTCTCATCCCACCTGGCCAGACCTGACAAGAATGTTTTCTTTCCTAGAGGACACTTTTTTATTCTGTCTGCTTGTCTGCACTTGTATACAAAAACCTGTAATTATATAATAGGTGAACTCACTGTTGTGCTATTATGCATTCTTTTCTTTTTATAAACCAGCTGAATTGGTACTTTTTTTTCAAATACTTTGGCTCTATTGTTCGTCACTTTTATAACTGTTACAGCTTCCTTTTCCCTTTTCTGATGGTTCTTTGGCTGTTCTGTGAACAGCAAAGTACTGATGAATAAAATATTTTAAATAAGTTATCTTTATTTATTGTTAAGACTTTGGTATTCCTTAGTTTCAAGTGATTTAACCAAATATGGAATTTTTGTGAAAATTAGTAGTCATTGTTCTGTAACAGGTTAAAAAATCTGATGTTTCTTATGGGGAAAAAGTCACAACCAAGGTGATTCGTTGTGTGTGTGTATTTATGTATCCACAGGAAGAGGAACATGTATGTACATGTACACACATATATACATATTTTTGAAAAGAAATATATGTGTATATACATATATATGTGTATATGTATATATATGAAAAGAAATGTATATGTGTGTGTATATATCCACATGAAGAACATGTGTATGTATATATACATTTATATATATGTGAAAAGAAACATATATGTGTGTGTGCATGTGTGTGTATATATCCACATGAAAAACATGTGTATGTATATATATACATACGTATACATTTATATATATGAAAAGAAATATATGTGTGTGTGTGCATGTGTGTGTATATATTCACATGAAGAAGATGTGTATATATATACATACATATACATTTATATATATATGAAAAGAAATATATATGTGTGTGTATATATCCACATGAAGAACATGTGTATATATATATACATACATACATATACATTTATATATATATGAAAAGAAATATATATGTGTGTGTATATATCCACATGAAGAACATGTGTATGTATATATATACATACATATACATTTTATATATATGAAAAGAAATATATATGTGTGTGTATATATCCACATGAAGAACATGTGTATGTATATATATACATACATATACATTATATATATATATGAAAAGAAATATATATGTGTGTGTGCATGTGTGTGTGTATATATCCACATGAAGAACATGTGTATATATATATACATACATATACATTTATATATATGAAAAGAAATATATATGTGTGTGTGCATGTGTGTGTGTGTATATATCCACATGAAGAACATGTGTATATATATATACATACATATACATTTATATATATGAAATGAAATATATATGTGTTGTGTGCATGTGTGTGTGTGCATGTGTGTGTGTGTGTATATATCCACATGAAGAACATGTGTATATATATATATATATATATATATATATATACATACATATACATTTATATATATGAAAAGAAACATAACTTCTACTCTATAACATTCCTATTTACCAGAGATCAGTGAATATTTTTTTACAGTTGTTGGTTGAAACAACATGCCTGCTTGACTGTATGGCTAAAGAAAATACATAAAAGATGTACTCCACAGAGTGGGTATACAACAAAGAGTTGTTGAATGAGTGGCTCAAATATAACCCTGACCCTGAAGGATTCTGACTTGTTAAGGGGAGGTGGCAGAGAAACATAGGCTTAGCTTTTTACAGTGCTTTTAAATTCTTTTCAGTGGAGATGGGCCTTTTAAAAATCACATACCAACTAATCGGGCCCAGGGCTCCCTCTTTTAGATCTGGATTATCTAATCTCCTATGCATTTATTTATTATTCATTCCAAAATCTGTATACACACATTTTGGATCTCTCTCTCTCTCTCTCTCCGTCTCTATCTCCATCTCCAACGATTTCATCAGTGCAGGAAATCCCCCTTGTAGAAATTTCTTCCACTTAAGCAGATCAGCAACTTGTCTCTAAATTATAGTTTTATTGAAGGTCATAAGGTTATATATTTAGAATTGCAGAGATATCAGAGGCCAACCATTTCAGTCCTCTCACTTCAGATATAAAGAAACCAAGGCACAGAGAGGAGAAGTGATTCGTGCAAGGTCATACAAGTATTAAGTGTTTGAGGTGGAATTTGAACCTGGGTCCTCTAACTTTAGCCCTAGTGTTCTTTGCAATGTGCCATGATGCCTCTTTGAGAGTTGTTTTTGGATACTGAGCGTATAAGTGTCTTACTCATTGTCACATATTGTGCAGGACAATCTTCCTGATTCTGGGGCAGCTAGGTGGCACTAGAGCGCTGGCCCTGGAGTCAGGCAGACCTGAGTTCAAATCTGGTCTCAGACCAGATACTTGACATCTATGGGCTGTGTGACCTTAGGCAAGTCACTTAACCCCAATTGCGTCGGGGGGGGGGGGAAGAAAGAAAGACATTTTCCTGATTCTAAGGCCAGCCTTCTATATACTCTACTACACTACCTTTTGGTAATTTAATATGTATTGTCTCATTTATTCATTCATCAATTATTTAGTCACAAATTGCTTGAAAGAATACAAATAGAAAGCAATGGAGCACCAGAATGAGTGATCCCATGATAAAAGTTTCCATCTTTGTCCAAAAAATCCAGGTTATTTACTGTTACTGCTATTATTATTACTACTTCTGATACAACCTTACCGCCAACCATTACTAACACTACCACCACCACCGCCACCACCATCACTATTACTACTACTACTACTACTACTACTACTACTACTACTACTACTACTACTGATAAGAACAATAATAATAATTTACTAGTTGTCTGTAAGTTGTTATTTAAAGGAATCCAGCCTCTAATGTGGATGTTCTATTTATTTGATCATTGAAAGTACCCAGAGGGGAAAAAAAGAGATGTGCACTACAAGACTAATATAAGCCACCAACATTATATAACAGCTAAAAAAACCCCAAAAGTTAGTGTAATATTGGGCTGAATTGAGAGGCATAACTTCCTTTACTAAAGAGGCAATTAGGGACAGCTGGTGGCACAGTGGATAGAGCTGGCCCTGGAGTCAGGAGGACCTGAGTTCAAATCTGGACTCAGACATATAACACTTGCTAGCTGCGTGACCCTGGGCAAGTCACTTAACCACACTGCCTAGCAAAAAAAAAAAAAGAGTCAATTATACTGATATCTGCCATGTTGGTCAGATCACATGTGGAGTTTTGTGTTCAGGTCTGGGTGCTACACTTTTGGAAGGGCATTGATAAGCTAGAGGGCAGCCAGAAGAAGATGGGCAGGATGTTGAAGGGTCTCATGTTATGTGAGAATCAGCTGAAGGAACTGGGCCTGGGGGTATTTAGTTTTTAGAGGTGAAGGAACATTATAGCTAGCTTCAAATCTAAGAATGACTCTTTAAAAAGAAGTTACAAGGCAGTCAGTCAATGAACATTTATTAAGCACCTAAAATATGCCAGACACTGTACCAAATTCTGAGGGCACAAATATGAAAAAGAAAGTCAGTCCCTGTTCTCAAAGAGTTTATAATCTATTGAGGGAAAATAGCACAGCCTTCTCAGAAAGGTGGCATAGCAACCAAGAGGTGAAGCGCTTTGCCCGTGGTAGGTTGCCTAAGGCTCGCATAGCCAGGATGGATCAAAGGGTGAGTTTTCCTGACTAAAATCTGCTTTCTATCCACTGCTCCACATTGCTACTCATATGATTGTTGCCTCTGTGAAACAGCACTTAATTACAGGCCACCTAAAGAAAAGATTGGGAAAAGATACCAACAAAGGCTGTGAACTGGAGACTAGAGCAGAGTCAGGTTCATCAACTTTGAGCTATTGGAAGGTGTTTCTAGGCCAGGCTACTTCAAAGTTCATGTCATTAAGCAATTTTCTTAGTTCTTTTCATTGTCAAATGTTGGCAGGTAGACAAGTTGTGAATTGGATGGAGCAGAAAGTTAAAAATTATTCCTAAGTCTAAGTAACTATATTTCACTATAGTCTGTTTTAAAAGAGAAAAAAAAGTTGTTTTTTTTTTATTACCAGACTTTCTAACAGAATGATAATACCTAGAATTTATGTAACCCTCTAAGGTTTGTAAATACTTTATATGTATTGTTGCTGTTATTATCCATATTTTACAAATGGGGAAACTGAGGCTCGTACAAGTTAAACAATTTTTCCAGCCTCATCCATATATAGTAAGTATCTGAAGCAGAAATTTTAGTTGGCAGAGCAATACAGAAGACATTGTTGGTTGGGATAGCACCCTTCATCCAGCATCCTTCAACCTATTATGTTCATTGATTCTTCAACTGTCTCTTTAGTGACTCTCCAAATTTCAAGGCACCTCAAGGCACTGTGCAGCTTGATGGTATGCTGGATAGAGTGCTGAGCCTGGAGTCAGGAAGACATATTTCTGAGTTCAAATCTGGCCTCAGATACATACTAACTGTGTGACCTTGGGCAAATCAATTTAACCCCATTTGCCTCAGTTTCCTCATCTGTAAAATGAACTGGAGAAGGAAATGGAAAACTACTTCCAATATTTCTGCCAAGAAAACCCCAAATGGGGTCATGAAGAGTCAGACGTGACTGAGAATAACAAAGCAAAAAAAATTCCTTTGGAAATTGGACAGTGTATTCTAGAGAAACTTTCTTCTCACTTCTCTCCACATCAGCTATTAAAAAGCCTCTGCACATTTGAGATGGGTTATGTTCTCTGTGCCTATGTTATAGCTTCAAGACTCTTGATTTGTATTAATCATTACTGATAATTACTGCTATTTGGTGTCATTCAGAGCCTCAAATCATAGTAAATTAACTGCTACTCTCTTTGTGAAAAAGAAATTATTTGATTACTTTTTGTTAATATAAAAACATTCTAAAACTTTTGTCAATTGGGATAGAAATGATTCTGTTGTTCATATTGACCACAGAAAAGAAACTGGCCTGCAGAAAGATGACCAGAAAGGTGGAGGGAAATCAATCTACAATGGCCATATAATATCTGGTCTAATACTTCCTCTAGAACACCTACCACTTACTCTGTTCATTCTCCCTTTTCCTCCTTTGTCAACATATTCCCTTTTAAAGAGATGGATGACCTCAGTGTTCTTGAGGTTAGAAGGGAATGTAAAAGAAGACTAAATAGAGATACTCATTCATCTCCTTTATACCAGGTGACTCATAAGCACTGAGACAAAGACAGATATATTTGCCATAAAAAAAAATTGTCTTGTCATCATGAGATTATTCCAAGTCAGAATCCAAGTAATACATATCTCTCTGTATCATCTATTTTTATGACTTGAATGCATTTAATGTTGTGTATGTTCATGAACTCAGGGTGGAAAGAACTGCAGACTATAGATACTTTCTCATTCACAAGCATATATACAAAATAGCACCAGACAGAATCAATTTTGAATTGGATTGAATTAAATACAAAGGGTAATGATAGTCCCTCCCCTCAAAAAGCTCAAATGGGGAGACAACTAATAAATAAAAATGGGAGAGACAACAAATAAGTAAATAGGTACAAATCAGTTCTATGCAGAATATATAGAGGATAGATAGGGATTACTTAATTTGGGGGATGGGAACCTTGAACTCATATGTGGTTCATGAAAATAAAAATGCACTAATTTTAAAGTAGTGAATAGCTCTCTACTATCTATTTTCCACTCCTTTAACAAGGAAATGATGGCCCATTAGATAGATTTGGAGTCAGGAAGACCTGAGGTCAAACCCTGCTGTTGAAACTTGTTAGCTGTGTAATCCTGGGTGCATTATGCCACCTCCCTGCATGTCATGCATTGCCATTTGTAAAAAGGGGGGAGGTGAACTAGCTGGCTTCTAAGGTCTCTTCCAATGCTATATCCTATGATACATCATACTCAACTCATTATATTCCCAATTTGTGATACACCATGAGCTTGTTATTACCTGTTGCTCCTACAATTGCCTTAAGTTGGTATTTTAGGAGATTATGTAGCAGAAGACTCCATGAAAATTGGCTCTGTTTTATTTTTTTGTCTTTGTATGCCCACTATCTAGCACAAATTTGGAAGATTAAAGGCATTTAATAAAGGCTTTCAGATTATCAGAACTGACATATCACTGTTGAAAAATCCATATAATTACATAGGTAAGTGAAATTTCTAAGGACACATGGCATGCTGTTCATAAAATGAAGAGTGAAACCTCAGAATTCTAGCCATTAGTCAAAAGATAGTAAAATCATAAGAAAATGTCCTATTAATTCAAACTCTTCAGAATTTGCATGGATTGCTTTGGGAAGATAGTTGGTTCTCTGTCACTTGTGGTCTTCAAACAAACTTTTATGGCCATGCATCAGGTATTTTATAGTGGAGATTCTTGTCCATTAGAGGTTGGATTATATAACCTCTGAGGCCCCTTCTGACTATAAGATTCCATGACTATGATTTTGTTTCTTCCTTCTTTCCAGCACTGCATTTCCCCCAGCAGTGATTTTTTTTAAACCTCAAGTGTGACATTCGACATTTATTCCTATTTAAGTATTATCTTATTTGACTTTGTCCAGCATTCAACCCATCAAAATGTCTTGAAATCTTTACCCCTATCATCCAACATGTCCATTATGCCTCTTGGATTTCTTTCATCTGAAAATTTAACAAACAAGCTGTCCATGCCTTTATCCAATTCATTGATCAAAAGAAATCAAACAGCACTTACTGTATAGTTTATTGAGGGAGTGACCCAGTGTGGGTTCCAAATCCAAATTAAAATAAAGAAAATATTGGTAACAGTGAGACCTATCACAAAGTAGAATGGACTGCCTTGAGATATGGTGGCATCTCTTCCATTGGAGTTCTACAAACAAAAGTGAATGACCACTTGTTGATAATTTTATAGAAGGGATTATTTTATTCGGTACATGTTGAACCAGGCAGTATGAAGTCCCAATCAAATCTGAAATTCTGTAATTCCGATGGCTGAAAGTCTTAAAGGTATTTGGTGTCCCTGGGAAGCCCACAGATACCTGGAAACAGACCAATGCTATCAGTTTTCATTTAGATCAAATTAAATGACATTTCTTTGGATCTCCCACCCATTATTCCCAGTTGTGTCTTCAGGAGACTAGTCAATCCAAATTTAACAAACATTTATGAAGTACCAATCATGTGGCAAACAGTATGTTAGGCACTAACAATACAAAATAAAAATAGAATACTATTTGACCTCGAGGAGCTTACATTCTATTAGGGGAAAACAAAATGTGCAGAAATAACTAGATAATATATACCAAATATTTTTGGGGGAAAGGGACATCAACAATTGGGAAGGCATGTCAGGGAAGGACTCGAGTATGAGGAAGCATTTAGTTACATAACTTCTCAGCACCTCAGATTTCTATGAAGAAAATTTGGATTATATATGTTCTATTTATTTTGCATGGTTTCTATAAGGAAAACACCTTCTATTCTAGAAAGTACTGCTTTGCATATCTGTGAGCATATATCTCTCATTCATTACTGTTTCATGCTTCTTGACATAAAAATATATTGGGAAATTATTGAACACAGGAATACTTGGGCCCAGGGTTTTTACCACAAAGGAAGCCCTCATTTTGAGAGGGTATCAGATAGGACACCACTGAATGGGAAGCTGCAGGCACACTGGTGTGTCACAAGAAATTTAGGAGTTGGGGAGAAGAGGAGGAAGGTAATATTGGTAGATAGTTCACCCTAGGCTCACAATTGTTACCTTTCCATTTTAACTAATTATTCTTGTTAAATAGGTGCTAAAATCTGTTGTTTCTAAGCTGGTCAAGAACTGCAGGTGATGTATATACATTTTCTTAGTCAATCAACAAGCATTTATTAAGTACCTACTATATATCAGACAGAGAATTTAAGATACAAGGGGAAAAAACTCCTGATCTCTGGAAGCTTGCATTTTCAGGGGAGATAAAAATGTACCTAGATATGTAAGTATACACAAAATAATTACATACAGAGTAAGTTAAAATTGCAACTTCAACATTAGGCAGTTGATGAAGGAGGGCACTAGTTACTGAGACATGAGGAAAAGTTTTATATAAACATTGCTGTTTGAGATATATCTTGAAACAAATGAGGTATTCTATTGGGCAGAGGTAAATAGGATTATTCCACACATAGAGAACAGTCAGTTCAAAGGCAGGAAGATAAGTGATAGAGTGCCATATGTGAGGAGCAAAGAGAAGGCAAATTTGACTAGACTATAGAATATAGGAATACAATTAGTTTAGGGTCAATTGTGAAGAACTTTAAAAGTGAACCATTAACTTCCAGGTCATAGTACTGACAATATGATGGACTATATACTTTTTTCAGTACCCAGTAATTCTCAAAATTCCCTTAAAAATGGAATTACTTATGAGATATAGGAAAGTTAGGGTTGAATCCACAAAACAAAAAAAGAGAACTCTGATAAGTAAAAATTCTCAAGAAATAACATGGAGAATGATATTTCTTAAAATGTTTCCTCGGTACCCTTCTGTCCAATACAAATAGGGATACACAAGCCACCCTGCTATTTTGTGGCTGGGGCCTATATTGGGATCTCTATGCAGCTGAATAAACTTTGCTGGAATGTCTCCACCCTTGCTCTCATTCCACCTGAAATGAGTACCAGACTCTGGTTCTACCCATCCAAAGTGGGGTAGGCCAGTATGAGTGACTGCACCAGACCTAAAGAAAAAGAGACTGAAATCCAGCTGAGGCCAAGTCTGTTCATCAGAAAATATTTAAGTCAGAATCAAGGACTGGGAACATTGGGAGGGCGGAGCCAAGATGGCAGAGTGAAAGAAGTGACTTGCTTAAGTTCTCCCCCAAACCCCTCCAAATACTCATAAAAAATGGCTCTAAACTAATTCTGAAGCAGCAGAACGCACAAAAAGACAGAGTGAAACAAATTTCCAGCCCAAGACAACCTGGATGATTGATTAGAAAGGTGTATCGCCCCGGGCTGGGAGCCCAGCGCAGCATGGGAGCACAGGCCACAGCAAACCAGGAGCAGGCCTCAGAGGACTGAATCTCGGGCAGCTGTGGAGGTTTCCAGACTCCTCAACCCACTAATGCCAAAGACAACTTAAAAGGTCAGTGGGAAAAATCTGTTTCTGTCAGTGCTGAGAAAGGAAGGCAGGGTTTCAGCTTCATTCCCCAAGAGCGTGGCTCTGGCGGGGAGCAGCTGCTTCCCAAGCTTCCAGCCCACAGACTGAGGGGGAATCCAATGGCTGATCAGAGAGGGACTGCAGGGATCTCTTTGCCAGTGCTGAGGCAGGAATCTCTTGCTTTGCCAGTGTTTGGATCTGGGTCACAGTTCTGGGCTGCTGTGCTGGGGTGAGGAGGAGCACTGGCTTGGTGGAGCTTGTGGTGGTTGTGGAGAGGAGTCCCTCCTCACAGTTACAGGACAGAAAGGAGTTCTTGTGGTCACAGGCCAGGAAAGGAGTAAACACCTTGCCCCTTATCATACCACCTTGCGAGAACTGAAAATTTACAGGTACCTACAAGTATGTCTGGAAACAGCTGTACAAACCCCTGAAGCTTGGGACAGTATATTCTCCACATTGGAAGCAGACTCTTACCTTAACAAAGAGTTTAAAACTCAAGTAATTGGCTGGGATCGTGAGCAAACAGTGCAAAAAGAGTCAGACTATATTATCTTACTTTGGTGACAAAGAAGATCAAAATATACAACCAGAAGAAGACAACAAAGTCAAAGCTCCTGCATCCAAAGCCTCCAAGAATCACCTACCCAGCAAAACTGAGTATAATCCTTCAGGGGGGGAAATGGTCATCCAGTGAAATAGAGGACTTTCATGCATTCCTGATGAAAAGACCAGAGCTGAATAGAAAATTTGACTTTCAAACAAAGTGGAACATGAAGAGGTAAACAGGAAAGAGAAATCATAAGAGACTTATTAAGATTGAACTGTTTACATTCCTGCATGGAAAGATGATATTTATAACTCATGAGACCTTTGTCAGTATTAGGGTAGTTGGAGAAAAAAATATATATGTATGTAGATAGATAGATAGATAGATGGCACAGGGTGAGTTCAAGATTAAGGGGTCATATCTGGAGAATAAAATTAAGGGATGAGGGAAGAAGAAAGGGAGAGGTAGAATGGGGTAAATTATCTCACAAAGAAAAAACAGAAAAGTCTCTTACAGTGGAAGGGAAGCAGGTGAGAGGGAATGAGTAAATCTTATTCTCATAGGATTTGGCTTAAGGAGGGAATAACATACACATTCAATTGGGTATGGAAGTTTGTCTTACCCTACAAGAAAATAGGGGGAGAAGGGGACAAGAGAGCAGGGGGATGATAGAGAGGAGGGCAGATTGGGAAATGTGGTAATCAGAAGTAAATACTTCTGAGGAGAAACAGGGTCAAAAGAAAGAATAGAAAAAATGGGAGGGCAGAATAGGATTAAGGGAAATAGAGTTAGTTTTTCACAACATGTCTGCTATGGAAGTGTTTTGCATAACTGCACATGTACAACCTATATTGAGTTGCTTGCCTTTTCAATGAGGGTGGGTGGGGAGGGAGGAAGAGAGAAAATTTGAAACCTAAAGTTTTAAAAACATATGTTTAAAAAAAAGTTTTCACATGCTATGGGAAATAAGAAATACAGGAAATGGGGTACAGAAGTCTATCCTGCCCTACAGGAAAATAGAAGGGGAAGGGGATAAGAGAAGGGAGGAGAGAAAGAAAAGAGGACAGACTAGGGGAAGGGATATTCAGAATGCATGCCATCTTGGGGTGGGGGAGGGTGAGATGGTGAAAATTTGGAACTCAAACTTGTGGAAATGAATGTTGAAAACTACAAATAAATAAATTTATATTTAAAAAAAAGGACTGGGAACACTGAATTTCTCCACTCAGGAAGAGGCTGACACAGCATTGCATCCTAGGCCTGGGAGTATACTGAAAAGTAAAGAGGTAATGGTCAGTAAAGTCAGTGACAAAAGGATATAAGAGGGACAAGGGTAAAACAGCAAAGATTTCAAGAGAAAGAAAATTCAATAAAAACCCTTGACCATAGGAAGATAAATCAACAGAAATGAGCCTAAAAATAGAAAGGATAAGCACTAAATCCTCAAAGAAAATACAAAATTCTTTTTAACAAATATTAATACCAAAAAGGAAGAAAGAAAATAAACCATCTGCTCATACACAGAATCCCATGCAATCCTAAGAATATGAGACAATAATAAAAAATTCTAAAATAGTTCAAAAGGGAAATGAAAACAATAAGAAAAGGAATTAGGCACAAATATATGTCACAAGTTATAGTTCTAAATGCAGACATTTAAAAAATGGCAGCATAGAAAAGAAATTATTGATATTGGCAAGTTTCTCAAAGGAAGCAAAAGAGAGTTTAACAGATTTGGAATGAAAAAAATACTTCAGTGGGGTAAAATCTGGCAGGAGAGAAGCAAAAAATACATTAAATGAACACATGATTACTATACAAGCAAAAGCTATTAACACAAAGAAAGAGTGTCTATGAACAAGTTAAGGATCAGAAATTCCCCAGATAAAACAAGTACCATGATGCAAGAAATAACACAAGAAAATTTCCCCAAACTTATCAATACAGAAAACAAAACCCTAATCAAAAGAATCTCCAGAAAACAAATAAAATCCAACACATCAAATTCCAAGACACAGTGGTTAAATATAACAATGACAAGCAACACATTCTGCACTGACCTGCAGAAAACTCTTGAAAACATAAAAGAAAGGAAATTTGATTAACATAAGATTATTCTGTACCCAGTAGAAACCAAGGAACTGAATGGAAGAGTACATTCTGAGGAGTGAAATAAGTCAAGCTACAACCCAGAATGGAATGTCCTGAAATTGTAAGCATAATTAGTAACAAAAGTTATGGTCATTCAACAAATGAAAGGCATTTCAAACATTCCCATAAAGGAGTCAAGTATTTGACTTACAGATATCCCAGACAACAAAAATACACGAAATATAAATAAATATAATATCTGAAGAAAGAATAAGTCATGAAATGTAATGCCTCATGTTTAGATGTTATTTTTAGAAAGAGAGAGAAATAAAGAGAAAAACTGAATTATGAGGAAGAAAAAAACATGTAAATCAAGAAATGAAAATCATATACAAAGAAATGAAGATGCAAGAGAAACTTAAAGAAAAAAAAACAATAAGAAAAGGAATTAGGCACAAATATATGTCACGTTATAGTTCTAAATGCAGACATTTAAAAAATGGCAGCATAGAAAAGAAATTATTGATATTGGCAAGAAAAAAAAACCTGAAGACAGAAAAAAAACTGGAAGTAACAAGAACTAAACCTCACAACTCCTCTTCAGGTTTATACAATAAACTAAATAAAAGAATGAAAATCTGTATAAATGTTGAAAGGGGAGATGGCAAACAGAAGGTAATGGGTATAACATGGATGTATAAATTCCATCAGTAAATAGCAAATTTAATTTAATCCTATATTTTCTCAGCAAGAAGAGGTACTGCTGGAAAATGGGAGAGATGACAAGATGGAGGCTTTGAAATTGGGAGAATGAAAAAGGAGGGTATCAAATTAACAATGGGGAAACAATTTGAATAAAAAGCACTCCAATGGGGCTTCCTTCTATGTGTATGGCTGTGGTGGGCAATAAGGATATATTACTGGGTTCTATTCTCTAGTACATTCCTTGGCATTAGTAGGTATTTAGCAAATTCTTGTTGACTTAATCTGGCAGGAACCGGTATATTGGGAGACTGTATCTCTGAGAGAGTATTGTGTTTCCATGGTTAAAATCCTGTGCCAGGAGAAGGGATATGCCACGTCTTATGCAAAAATAGCCCCTTTCTAGATGACAAAGGTTTAGTAGGAAAGATGATGGCAGAGATTAACACAGACAGGAAAAGATGCAACCATGTGAAGGAGAATGATTATGGGAAGGGAGAGGGGGTAGAATTGTATGTCAAGAGGATTGATTTGGGATGTGGGGCAATCATTTGATGAAACATTTCTTTTATGAGTATTACTTCATGAATTTACACATCTGAGAGTGAGGAAAATAAGGGAAACTATGAAAATAATCATAGAAATTGCTTAGATGAGGGAACTCGGGCTTGGGAATACTTTAACTTCACAAAGAACACAAATAGATTAAGGAAAAAAAATCAGTGAGGATCTAGATCAAGAATCAAAACATAAATTTTCAGAGAAGGGAGGAAGAGAATTAATGGGGGGAACATAACATTAATATCCTTCTTAGAAAAAGGCACATGAAAACTTGTAGCAAAGAAAGCTTAAGTGGAGAAAAGGAGGGTGCTTTTGAAGTAACTATTTAAGAGGCAGAAAAAAACAAAAAGAAAAGAAAAGAGATAACAAGATAAATAAAAAGTAAGAAAAATAAATCAAGATTTTAAGTTAAAAACCCAAAGAAAACACTTATAAATACTAGTATGGGTGGTAAGGAGTGGGGAACATGTGGCAACAACATTGCTTCAAAGTAGTTTAAGCAAAACTAATCATAGGGACAAAATGCTGATTAAAGAGGAAGGAAATAAACATATTCCCTAAAGAAACATAATGCTACAAATGCAAACAGAGGAAAATACAAGCCAAACTCTTATAATTAAGTATCATTGTGTTGTTGTTGTTGTTGTTTACTCATTTTTCAGGCATGTCCAACTCTTCATGACCCCTACTGGGATTTTCTTGGCAAAGATACTGGAGAGGTTTGCCATTTCATTCTCTAGTTTAATTTACAGATGAGGAAACTAAGGCAAATATGGTAAGGCGACTTGCCCAGGTTCACACAGCTAGTAAGTGTGTGATGCTATATTTCAACTCATATCTTCCTAACTCCAGGCTTGGCAATCTATTCATTGTGCCACCTAGCTACTAGTAATTGTTTAATTAAATTCCCAATATAATGAAAGAGTGACAGAATGGATAAGAATACAAAACTCCACAACCTGTTGCTTACAAGAAACATATCTGTAAAGAGATACATAGAGTCAAAATTAGAGGATGAAACAAAAATTTACTATGTAACAGATTTTTTTAAAAATTAGTATTTGCAATCATGATGTCAGACCAAGCAAAAATAAATATTCATATCATCAACAAAGATAGACAGGTAAATCATATTATACTTCAAATAACTATAAAAAATTAGTTATAATATTAGGCATGTATACATGAAACCACCTAGTATGTATAACCATAAAGGAAAAACTAACTGATCAGATATGGATAGAAGCATAATAATAGAAACTCTCAGAGCTTGACAAAAATTACATAAAGAAAACATTTTAAAAATAAAATTGAACAAATTATTAGAGAACTGAGAATTAAAATGTTTATAGTAGTTTGGGGGACACTAAAGAATATACACATTTCTCAGCATTATATGACACCTTTACAAAATAAAGGCCATGCATTAGGGCATACAGAATTTATAAATAAATGTAAAAAAGTAAAAATAAATACTATACATATTTTTACAGATCATAATGTAGTAAAAAATATTAATGAATTAAGGGAATACAAGCAACAAAGACAAAATAATAAAATCTCAAACAAGAGTGAGTCAAAGAACAAATCAAAAAATCAGCAACTATAGGAAAGACAATGAAGATGAGATAATATACCGAAATTTCTGAGATGCAGCTAAAATACAAATAAAAGGAATATATATATATATATACATATATATATATATATACTCATCTATACATACATATGCATATTTATTGCTAAAACATAAATTAGAAAAATAGAATTAATGGAAAAAATTTTTTTCTTGAAAAACTAAAATAAAGAAATAAACCATAAATAGAATATGGGAAATATTTTAAAATTAAGAAGAAACCAAAAAAAATCATTTTATAGCTCTTATGAAAGAGCTAAAAGATGGTTCTTTGAAAAGACTTAAAAATGATAAATATTTTGCTTAATTTAATTAGAAAAAAGTAGAAAATCAAACAAAACAGAAAATGAACAAAGTGAAATAACAAACCCAGAATTTTTATTTAAATTATTAGAGCACACTACACACATTATAGGCCAACTAAGTCAAAATTTAAATGAAGCAGAGGGTTATCTAGGAAAATGTGGAATTCAAAAATTAGTATCACACCAAATAAACATCTTAAATAATCCAATTTCAAACAAAGAATTTGTACTCTCTCTAAAGGAATGACCAAGTAAAATAAACTGTGGCCCAGATGGATTTACTTAGAAAATTCTATCAAACTTTTAAATGCTACATTAAGACTTAGTCAACATAAATTCTAAAAAAATTTACAAAGACTGCTACCAAGTGTTTTGCAGGGGGGTCTGGAGTCAGGAAGATCTGAGTTCAAATATAGCCCCAGGCACTAAATAGCAGTGTAATCCTGAGTGTGTTACTTAACATTTTCTGTCTCAGTTTCCTCATATGAAATTAGGAGTAATAACAACGCCTATCTCCATGGGGTTTTGTAAGGATAAAATAAGATAGTAATTGTATATCATTTTGCATACCTTTAAGTGCTGCATAAGTGTCACCTATTAAATTTATACCTAATACCTAAACAAAGGAAGAATAAAGCAAAGAGAAATAAAGACCAAAATCATTAATGAATATCATCAAATTTTTCAATAAAATTCTTACAAAAGGTTTGCAACAATCTTTTTAAAAAATCATTTAATATAATCAAGTTAAATTTATAGAAAGGATGTAATGAAGGTTCAGCATTTTAAAAACAATAAGCATAAGTATTTTTGTTAGAAATTAGACCATGATATCAATACATGCAGAAAAAGCCTTTGACAAAGTCTGATTCATTAACCTCAAAATCCCTAGAAAGCATAGGTAGATATAAAATGATAATTTTTAAAAACGTGATCAAATAATTTTCCCTAAAATCAAAGCTAGTAATACTTGTAATGGATAAACACTGTCAGCCTTCCCAAAAAATATAGAAATAAAGCAAGATGCCTATTCTCTATTTATTATTTAGTAAAGATCCAGGAATACTACCAATAAAAACAAGACAAGAGAAAGAAATAAAAGAAGCATCCATATAAGCAAAGAAGAGAAAAACACATCTCTTTTCATTGATGTCATGATGGTTTACTTTGAAAATTCTGGGGAATAACTAATAAGCTAATTAAGACAATAATATGATAATAAAGTTTAAGGTAACATAATAAACCTAAAAATTAATAGCACTTCATATGTCAATAAGAAAATCAAGTAAGAGGAGATAAGAGAATCTCATTCAAAAACAAGAATGCACAAGATAGGGGGCGGCTAGTGGTGTACACATAACACTTACTAGCTGTGTGACCCTGGGCAAGTCAATTAACCCCATTGCCTAGCCAAAAAAAAAAAAAGAATGCACAAGATAACTGGGAAACAATATATCCCAAGTGTACTCTGTTCAGTTGGGGGAGGGAATTGGGCAGGAGTGAAAGTATATGCTTATTAACTGGGAAAAATATTTAAAAAAAGAAAAATCCCTGAATATCCAAGAGGTATTGTCTTCTCAGTAAAGTGTATTAGTTTTAGTTTATGCGTAAGAGCGCTGGCCCACACACCCACTCACATTAATACAACTACAAGATGTTTTACAGTCCAGGTATGGGGAACCTTGATACCTTTGTCAGATGAGAATGTTTTTTGATTGAGTTATAGCATCAATCATCTAAGGTCTCGAATGAGGTGTGGCTGTTTCCTAGATACCTCAATTGAATCTATTGACCAAATAGATATTAACTTGATCAATCTGAGTGAATTGCTTTTAGCCATTGGGTGAAATCAGATGATGTTACACAAGAAATGCATGGGGATTGGTTAAACATAGACACATCTCTGGGCCTATGTATATAGGAGAAAAGATTTGAGGGAAAACACATTCAAGTTTTCGAAGTGCCTTGAAGATCCAAGCCCTTGGGTGTAAACGTAGGTGTATAACCCTGGGCAAGTCACTTCACCTTTTTCCGTCTCAGTTTCCTCATATATAAAGTAGGAATAATAATAATGACACCTACCTCTGTGGATTGTTGTTAGGATAAAATAAGATAACAATTGTAAACCTGAAAATGTAGTATAAATGCCAAGTATTAAATTGTCTAGGTTACAACAAGGTGGAGAGAAGGCCTACAGGGAATATCACACTCTCTACCACCACCATTAACATGTAGTCCATCAGAGCCTGGACCAATAACAGGGATCATGTCCTTTTCAGGGTAGAGAAAATTGCAGCTATGGACTTTACAAAAGCCTAAACCCTCAGAGCCCATCAGAGAGCTAATCTTAAAGGGAACTTAAGAAGTGGAGGATTCCATGAATGGAGAAAAGGACTTCTAATAATCAGGAGTTGTAAGTTCACTCTTTGTTCCCATGAGCTTTCCATTTTTGAACCCATTCTCCCAAAGAACTTTAGGTGAAAAGAAGAGATTCTGTCCCCAGATGCTTAGACAAGATTAGTTTTATGCCAACTGCATTTATTATGCCAACTTCTAGTAAATATTACCTTACAAAAGTTAAGTAACTCTGCCTGGTTAATTGATAATCAATATACTAGATGGGGGCTTGCTAACAAGTCATAGAAAAATCTTGTCTCTCATGCTCACCCTTGGAACTCCGAGGGATAAAAACACTCAACCACCCTCTGGGGGCCCAGTCCAGCAACGTGAATGGAAGTTGGAGAGGTAGCCTCCAACACAGTGTTACATCTGAATTTGAGGAAATCCATTTGGGTTACTCGGATACCTTTATATTTACTTCCCCCGCTGTCAGCAGTCCTCAGCTCTGTGAGGTTGCCAGATTGCCAGGTTCTGTGGAGAGCGTTCTTACATTGTTAGAGGCTGTGTAATACTGAGAATAGAATGCTAGATCTCTAATCAGGAGGATAGGCTTAAACTCTAATCTCTGTGAGCCTTAATTACTTTATCTGAAAAACAGGAGAAATGATACCTGTACTACCTACCTCACAGGATTTTTGTGAATCTCAAATGAGATAGTGTATTTAATACATTTTGTAAACTTTAAAATGATGCATGTCTATTATTATTATTGATGATAATGATGCTGTTGAGTATAGCTGCATTTTCAAGTTAACTGAATAATGTTTTGTTTTTGGTTTTTTGGTAAGTAAGGTCTATTAGTGAATATGGAAATGTGAAAGAGCTAGGAAACTCTATAACAAAGACATTGGGTGGATCTCACTTGGGTGAAATTATGGGAAGACCAGAATTAGAGTCATAGGTGGGTTGTGATCTGCATTTTAGCAAAGAACTACTAAATTTAAAAGATCATGGATCCACTGAAATAACAAGATTCTGCTCCCTAGATTTCCACCAGCATGCTATGCATTTAACTTTTTGCTACTCAAATCATTCCAAAACTTGATTCTTATTTCTATTCCCAATCTCTCCACAAACTCACTTCCAATTCAGTTTTTTTCAGAGTTCCCCACCTCATTTCTTGCTCTTCTGGTCTCCAGGATATCTATATCACTTAATCCTTTTTAGTGACATTTTTTGCCTTTCTTAATGGAACAGCCTCTATGTCATGACTAAACATCAAACACTACCCCTTTCCTCCCCATCTAAGATCATTTTGTTTTTCTTTAAGGGGTAGGGAGATCGAGATGATAAAAAGGCTCAGCAAACCTCAAACCTCTATGATTCCCCCATCTTCTCTGCCAGTGGCATTGGGGCTGATTTATTTGGTCTATCCTTCTTAGCCTATAAGGCCTTTGGGCAAGAACCTGGTTATTTTCCGTGTCTGATGCTGAGTCAAGTACACTGTTGATACTCAACAGTGAAAAATAATTAGCAATATGGGATTTACATACTTAATTCCCCACACATCAGGATGAAACTGTGCCACTGAAAATGAGGTTGTGAGAGAGAGCGCCTTTGATGTGCCTTGTGAGTTGGTGGTTAGCAAGGGCAGAATACTATGCAGCATCTTAAGGATGTTAAATATGGGCTGCTTCATCCTGCTATTCACCAGAGGACCTAGCTCCCCTTGGTATATTTTAAAATAAAACCCTGCCAACCAAAAGTCTTATTCTTGTTAATCGACTTCTGCCCGCATCTATCTCTACAAAGATATGGATATAGCTCTACCTAGTGATTTATCTATAGAGAATATAGAAAGCGATTATTCTTGGGTAAATTCACACATTTCATTCCCCGATACCCTGTATTCACTTGTAATCACATAC
This sequence comes from Phascolarctos cinereus, assembly GCF_003287225.1. Classification (NCBI taxonomy): domain Eukaryota; kingdom Metazoa; phylum Chordata; class Mammalia; order Diprotodontia; family Phascolarctidae; genus Phascolarctos; species Phascolarctos cinereus. The sequence goes on from NW_027555847.1 coordinate 35,603,557, forward strand.
TTGCTAATCTTTTGCCTCCTAGTCACCAGATTTTTGAATTCAAATTTCCTCCTCTTTGTCTGTATTTAAAAATAATAATAATCATTTTACATCTATTACAAATAACAATACCTCGTCCCTGATTGCATGCTCAAGTTGTAATTCATTCTCAGGGTTCAGCTGCCACTCATCCATCGTGCCGAGCTGCGCTCCCATTATTTATGACATCAGCAGAAACTCTCCATTGAATTGCAGCCTTTTATTTAATTAGGGACTATGTATTATTTGGTGTGGAGTATCCAGAATTAAAAATAGCCCCTTCCACTGTGTAATGGGAAAGGCAGAAAACTTTGAATATATATTCTAATTGATATTTCGAATGCTTACTCTAAAAAGCAATCAAAACTGATGTTAAATATTAATTATAATATGTTTCTGCTTTGTGCACCTTGATTTACGGCTGCCCCTTCTGGGTTCCCTTTTAATTGCATTGCTTGAAAACAAAGGGTATTTTGAACAGAAGAGTTATTTAACGTGGACAATACTTTCAATGGCGAGTAGGTCCATACGGAACTTTATATTAAACTTAATTTTCAAAAGGCATATTTAACACAGTTTGCAAGGTTTTTTTTTTTACATTTTTTTTTATTTTCTCTCCTTTCACAACATGTCTCTCCAGTCTCTATATTGGAAATCAGGGACAAAGCTCATAAAGGAACAAAAGACCAAAATCAGGGATGGCCTTTTAAAAGAGGTACAGTTTCAAAGAGGCCTAAAGATATAAATCAAAGCGCTTTTGAATACAGAGAGTATTCGAAAAGAATATTGAACTGTTTGCTTAAAATCTCACATTATTTCCTGCTTTTTAAACCCTCTTCCTTTTTGAAGGCTAACACCAGATAGGGACAAAAGGAATATTTTCATGCAAAAATCAGGGCTGGCTACAGAGGCACAGTCAGAGCCTATTTCAAGTGGGCACAGGAATTTCATTCAAGTTATTCTCCTCTTTATTCCACATTTAACAGATTTGAAGGATTTCTCCACCTCTCTGACACTCGTGCAGACATCCCTAGGTAATGTGTTTCACCAGGAGCAGCCACCGGGAAATCTTGGACTGGAATTTCACATTCCCTTGAAATGGACTCATAATGCAGACAGTGCTGTAACATACACGTTTGATCAAGTTGGGTGAGGTTGCCTGCTTTCAGTTTCTATTAAATTGTACTTCCTGTCCTCACTAAGATAGAAATTAAATAACTAGTTTCTTTTCATCTTTTAAAAATGTTTCCATTTTGCCAACAGGTGGACTTTACCCTCAATGCTACTTCCTCATCCTTTATCTTCATCCTCACTACCACTGACATCTAGATGGTTCTTTAGAGTCGACAAAATACTTTCTATTTATTATGTCAGTTGAACCTCAAAACATCTGGGTGAGGCAGTACCACAGGCATTATTGCCCCCATTTTACAGATGAGGAAACTAAGGCTCAGAGAACCTAAGTGACTAGCCCCAGGTCACACAGAGAGGATAGATCATAGAGGGGATTTGAACCGAGATCTTTTTGACTCCAAGTCCAGAGCTCTGTCATGTACTGACAGAAAAATAAATTTTCCTTTGGTTGTTCTGGATTTATGCTTTTTTTCCTAGGTCATATTTCCACTCTGTTTGCTAAATCATGTATGAACACCATGCCCCAAAGTCACTTTCCTAACCCTTTCGTTATGAATTGTTTCCCCAAAGTTATGACCAAGCGCAGAGCCCGAGTCTCCATGACATGTGTGTTTCATTAAGAAGGTGGAACACCATACCTCAGCATAGGGAAGGTATCTCTGATTTTTCATGTTACCATAGCAACGGGTAATTTTTATTGAACTGCAGAATAAATAGGCAAATAAAACATGCATAAAATATTGATGGGTCTGTGGTCTGCTGTCCAGGGACTTCTGTAACTTACAGTCACTTTTCTTTTTTTCCCCCTTTTTGTAGCCTGTATTTCTAATTATGATATGTTTTTATTGCTAATTCTTTATTTTTGATGCCATATGGAAAGCACTGCCCTTCTTAAAACACCTTCGAAGCTCCCTTGCAGTAGCACCATTGACAATCAGGGCTGGAAGGCACTGGTGAATCTACCACCCTCACTTTATAGACTTCCCTTCAGGACTAAGTTCAAATCTTACCTTCTGCTTGGAGGCCTTTCCTATTCTCCCCCTTCCTTCTCCCCCATTGACAATGCCTTTCCTCTGAAATCACTTCCATTGATATTTGTATCTATTTTTTTTCATATTGTCTCCCCCATTAAAATGTGAGCTTTTGGAGGGCAGGGTTCTCACCTTTCTTTGCCTCCCCATTGCTTAATTCAGTGAGTAGAATATGAGCAATTAATTATTCCTTTTGACTGACTGACAGATGAGGAAATCAAGGTTAGTACCTTGGTGAGTGACCTCCCTAAGGTCATGTGGTGAGTCATTGGCAGAGCTGAGACTAAAATTCAAGTCTTTGTGACTTACAGATCTATGTTCCTTCCACTATCCCAGAATGCAGTGCTGTCTCTCCAGTTCCTCTCAGTTCAACCTGTTCTTTCATCCTTCCAAGCACAAAGGGCTACAAGGGGGTGATATGAGGGTCAGCAAGCTATAGCCATTACTGAAAGTACATCCATTTGGCAATCAGTTCAGCCACTGCTCTCTAGGACCAACGAATGATTGGTCCTTGAGTAATCTACCCATATCCAAAAGTATTTTCTTCCTCATTCCCCTACTAGGCTCTACCGAAATGATATTCCATTTTCTTCCTTTTGAAGAATCCAGGAAATCGAGGCTCTGTGTTTTAAAATACAAAGGAACTCCAGGTATTTATAACTATCATATGATATCTATCTATTACCCTTTTTATACTATTTAATACCTCATTGCTTTGGCTTTTAACACTGGGGGTAAATGAGACAAGTAATAGTACTAAAACTCTGGTATTGAAAGCGATTTGCTATTCACAAACTTGTTTTGATTAATCATTACATCATTGTAAGGATAATTTAAAGTGCTGCTTTATAGGCTTACTTCTTGCCCTCCCCCACACCTCCATAAAGGCAGCATGGTGTAGGCAATAGACTTCTGGACTTCAAATTAGGGAAGAACCGGATTCAAATTCTGCCTCTGGAACTTAGCAGCTGCGTGTTCCTGGGTCATCAACTTCCCTGAACCCTGGTTTCCTCATGTGCAAAATGCTGTGTGGGGTGAGGAGGGATTAGATAGCCTCAGAGGTCCCTTCAACCTCTAATGATCCCATTCATTGTGAAAATTGCACAAAAACTAAGACGATGAGAAATCAAGATGCTGTTGCTTGGACCATCCTTCGGACAGCATGAACACACACACACCAAATCCAGCTGAAATTTCCCACGTGAATTTTTAAGAAATACTACATCTCACACCATGTCTACTGAACTGTGCTTTTTAATTGGTTTTTATTGATACTGATTGTTTTAACACTACAACCATTTCAATTCTGCCTCCATTTCAGATTGAAACCATCCTTTGTAACAAAGAAAAGTAATTAAGAAAAAAAAAAACACTGACCAAATTTGTAATATCCTGCATTGGTGGTTGTCTCCTCTCTATCATGAGACAGGACATAGATTTCGTTCATTCTTCTCATGGACCTTCTTCAATTTTAAACTTCACCAGCTAACATCCTTTTAGTGACCTTTGGATTTACATTTTTGTGACCTAGGATTTGTATCAAGAGACAGTGAGGTGTAACGGAGGGAAAGTTGGCCTCAGAATCAGAACATGGGCTCATGTTCTGTTTCTGATGTCATACCTCCTGCCTGCATGACCCTCACTAAGTCGTTCACTTCTCAGGGCTGTAGGCCAGACGAGTCAAACATATGACCCACCACCTGCATGTGGTCTACAATACTCCCAAATGCAGCCCAAGCAGATTAAAATGTAATTGGGAAATAGTCAACAACATAAATGAAAATACAGTAAAACATAGATAATATTACATTTTAAAACTAAGTCAAAATGTGCCCCATGGGGATCACTGTGTACAATTTGACGGTCCCTGTTTTCACTTGAGTTTCCTACCATTGGCCTCTATGCTAAGTCAAGAAGATGCAAAGGAGGTTCTGACCTGCATTTGAAACAGGCATTTCTTCACCCAAGAGTTCCTGTAATGATGAAATCACAAACCCAGTCTCAACCCTTTTATTCCCATTGTTGTATTCATTGTGTGAATTGTTCTCTCTCCTTCGAATATTTTGTTCTGTGTAAGTGCATGCAAATCTTCATATTTCTCTGAATTTATAGTATTTCCCATTTATTTTGTATTGGACCCGTCATTTCATGGGAATAGGGAACTCCCGGTGAGGAAAGTCTCTCTACCAATGTAGAGTTACCTAGATCACTGAAATGTAAACTGACCTACCCAAGCTCATACGACCCAGCTGAATCACAGAAAGGATTCCAACCCAGGCATCAACTGCGCTGCAACTGAATCTCCTTTCTGGCTACAGAATAATATATTCCATTCACATACCATAGTTGTTTTCAGTCATTCTCCAATAGATGGGCACTAACTTTGTTTCTACTTCTTTGCTATCAGAATTCTACTTTGAATATTTCAGTGTGTATAGGAGAATAAGCATTTTTATAGCACCTATTACGTGCTAAACATTTTTTATAAATATCATCTCATGTGATCCTCACAACAACCTGGGAGGTAGATGCTATTATTATTCCCATTTGACAGCTAAAGGACCTTTGGCAAACAAAGTTTAAGTGACTTGCCCAAGGTCAAACAGATAGTAAGTGTCTGAGCTCAGATTCAAACTCAGGTCTTCCTGCCTCCAAGCCCAAAGCTCTATCCACTGTGCCATCAGCTGCCTTGGCACCTTTATACTTTTTCCAACTTTGTCTTTGACTGCTGACATCTAATAAATTTTGAATTGCTTCACTGCTTAATCGAGTGTGCATGCCTCGCCATAGTCTTTCCAATATTGACTGTACATCTCTCATCTTTGCCAATGTGCATAGCATCAGGATATTACAGGTGGGGCTCAGGCACTGCTTGGCCATTCAACAATTAATACAAGGAATAATGGTAGGTAATAAATGGAAATTTGCTTGGCCATAGCATAGAAAGGATTTTCAACAAGGACACTGTAGCACACAGTTTAAGTAGATCTCCCCCTCCTCCCTCCTCATTTCCATATAGAAACTTGTCTTGTCAAGAGGCTAGGGCTTAGTAACTCATTGTGGTCTCGGGACATCTGCCAAGTCTGAAGGGCCCCAATTCCACATGAGTTATGCCCTTAGGTGACCAGGAAGCCACATCAATACAGCCAGAGACTACTCAGAAGTTACATCAAGGGAAGTGCACCTTGAGCCTTAGCCTCCTGGGTCAATCAAATCCCAGGGGCAGCGATGTTATCTTTCCTGGAAAATATTAGCCTAACTCATCTCAGAGAGGGTAAGGAAGAGGTGGGGGAGCTGTGAAAAAAACTAATCCTATCACAGAGTCAAATCTCAGAATTATTGAAATTTGCATTTCTCTTATTAATAGTGACTTAGAGCATGCTTTCGTGTGGAAATTTACAGTTTGCCAATGATCTTACTCAGGGCTTAGTATAGTGCCTGGTCCTCAGTAGGAGCTAAATAAATGCTTGTAGACTTGACTTCTTTTGAAATTACCTGGATATCTATTGAGGAATGATTCTTAGTAGTGTAACAAATGTATGTCAGTTCTTCATACATTTTTGAAATTAGAAGTTTGTCCATAATATTTGATGGAACTTAATCATATTTCTTCTAATTCTATCTTCATTAACTTTATTCATTGAAAATCTTCTAAATTTTATGAAGTCAATTTATCTTTTTTATCCTTTTTACTAAAATTTGAAAAATTCTTATTGATAATAACTATTTAAAGCAGGTTTATAATATGAAGTTTTAACAAAGCAATGATAAATGCAAGTAAATAACATTTTCTTAGAAGTGAATTTCTTTGCAAAAGAACAAAACAAAACAAAGGTTCTAAGGAATTTAGATGACAAAAATAAACATACAGAAAACAAAGAATTGGGATAAAATGTAAGGTTCTTTATCGGGAAATTTAAATCATTCACCATTATCATCATCATCATAACTTGCATCAAACTAATGAGTGCTTTAATGTTTGCAGAGTTACGATTATTTCTTTTTTATATTTACAGCAATGCTGGAAGTTACATAATATTATCCTATACATTTTACAGATGAGAAAACTGAGGAAGAGAATGGTTAAGTGACTGCCTACAGTCATAGAACTCTTAAGTGTTTGAGGATATATTTAAATTCAAGTTTTCATATCCAAGGTTCAGATTTCTAACTACTGTGCCATCTATTTACCTCTAATCATCTGATTCCATTCTATTTCTTGACTAATAACCCGTTCCTCCCCATCATGCATTTTTCATGATAGATAATTGGCCCTATACACAATTCCTGAATAAGACTCTATCCTTGCCTAAAAAACTCTTTTTTGGCCTACAATTTTTGGAGTTCAGCTCCCATCAAGTCTCAATTCAAGTGTGACTTGCTTCTAGATGTCTTTCCTGATTCTCTGTCACCGTCTCTGTCTCTCTTTTCTCTGTCTCATCCTTCCTTTCTTCCATTTCCTTCCTTCATATAATCTCTATTTATATAACTACCATCTCTATAAATCATCTATTTATGAATCTATCATCTCTAGTATCTATCTGTCTGTCTGTTTATCTATCCATTGGTCTATCTCTCCATCCAACTTGAACACAATACAAATGGATTACAAATTGGGCTAAGAAATAAACAAGAGGAGAGTTGTTCCTTGAGTTGCCTTCAAGAAATTGCAAAGTTCCTTTACTGATACCCAACTTGTTCCAGAAACAAAGGCTTATATTTTTAATGACAGTATTCTTACTGGCATTATTTGTCTGAGTCTTTTGGTATGCTACATGCTCTAACAATAAGTACTGGGCAGACTACCTGTGAAAAACTTAGAGGAAGACATGCATAAGAATCTCACAGCATAGGCAGATATAGATGGATGTGAATTGTATTATTTGACAGAATGTCCACATTAGTGAGCTCACAGATACATTTGAGTATTCCCAGTACTTAGTATAATGTCTGGCACATTAAACAGTAAAAGCTTAATAATTGCATACTGGATTTAGACTGGCTAGGTTTAGTTTTAGATATAATGGTTTTGTGGAAAATGTGTGATGTCTAAGATGTCATTCAGGAAGCTGATAGCAAAGATATTCTTCATACAGATGCAATAATTTTGCTTATGCTTTCCAGCATAAACACTTGGAACATCTATCCTGTTCATAGGCTTGAGGAATTTCACTTGGTTATATTTCCAAATATGTTCAAATCATGAGAATTCCATAATTTAAATAATAAGATCAGATTTGCACAAAGAATAAATTATATTACCCTTTTTAGGTTATTATTTTATTCAAAATAACAACATTTATATAGCTTTAGAGATATTTCTGACAACTGTCACATCATAGGTTTGTACAAACTCAAAGCATTCTCTTCAAAGAAGTGTGGCTGAGTGACACTGTTTCCAAAATACAAAATTGGTGGTCTAAACTTCAGGTTAAAACTTTTAAAAATATTCAACACACCAAGATGCAGTATTTCACAGTCCATCATTTACAAAGGACATCTGTTTTTGAAGTAAGAGCCAAAAAGTATTTGTCAAAAAGAAAAAGATGCAATAAAATGTTAGTCTTATTTTGGTTTTGGTTTTATTAGAAAGAAATACCACTCCTTGATTTTTTCAGTTGGCATTTAAAATATTATCCAAAGGAATAGGATGATAGGCAAAGTTCCAAAGGGATAAAAATCTCTCATTGGCCTTTTCTGATTCAAGATTAAGTGTGTCCTATGCCTTGAGACACTATGTTAGGAACCGAGGATATAACAACAAAATGAAAAAGTATTATTGTCCTCAAGAAGCTTAAAGTCTATTCCATGAAATATGACAACACTAGAAATGGTTGCAATTTGCCTTATTTAGATGAGTGGATATAAAAACAGAGGAGACAGTGTTATCCTTTGTAATATACTACCTCTTGTTATCTTTTGACACAATAAAAACAACTCAGTAAATTTTTATTTGCAATCAATCGCAGCCAACGTGCCAGAGCACAGATGCCTCCCTGCTATACCTTTGTTTCCTTGACCTCTTGTGGCACCCGGGGCTTCATTGCACAGGCAACTAGGCCAAGAATAAAAGGGAATTTTGACACTCCGAAACACACAGCTAAATTATAGTTATTTATGTAATGAAAGTGACCCAAATTTATTCTATCAAGTACTACTAAATTAACAAAAAAAAATGCAACCTCATTAATCACCATTTATAGATGGGTATCTCCCTAATGAAAAAACTTAGCTCTATAGTTGTTAGGTGATGGTGTCCTATCACGAGTCTTTTATGGTTTCTAGGAAGAAATTGCTATCAAAAATGACAACTTGATCATCTACATTAGTAGACTTACTTTACTATTATTACAAGTGGAAAATAAATAGGTGTATCATTCCAAGTAGCAAATCAACAGTGAGAAGCATAATGTTGTTTTGCCACTCATTAAACAAAGAATTTTCCTTCTTTCTTCCTACAGCCTCTGTCCTGAATTCAATTCAATTGAATTCAACAAGCATTAATAAACCACTTATATGTGCATAGCACTGAGTTAGGTGCTAGAGACACAAAGACAAAAACCAAATACTCAAAAACCAAAAGCTCAAGTCCTTGAGTTTTTAGGAGTATAAATCCTCTCGGGAGGATACAATGTTTATGTAGATAAGATAGCCTGAGGAGAGAGGGAGTGCTAACAATGAGGGATATGAGTAAGATTTTCCATTGGAGGTGGTACAAAAGATAAATGGAGAAAGTAAATTATTTTAAGAGGCACAGGTGAGGAGGGAATACATTTCAGACATGGGGGAACAGGCTTCGCAAAAGTAAAGGGGAAGGAAGTAGAATGGTAGAAAGAGTAGGCCAATTTGGCTAGTGTATGTGAAAGGAAATAATGTGAAATGAATCTGGAAAGGTAGTTGGAACTGGATTGTGAGGGGCTTTACATGCCAAGCTGTAAAGTTTGTATTTTCTCCAAGAAGCAGAAATGGCTTGGGATACAATGGTAATGCCGGACAATGCTCTAGTCTAGGCATTTCACACTCATCTAAAGAAAGAGAAGATATTTGAGTCTACCCCTACCAAGCACTAGTTGGCCTTGAGGAGGAGAATAAGAATGCCTGGAAAATGGGGTCCATTTAAGAAGGAGGGGAATCAATGATAAAGCACAAACTAGAAAGGCACCTCCAAATTCCAAACTGTCCAAATAATGCCAGGAGGTGGCCATCAGTCAGGATAAATAGGCAGAAAGCCAAGGGCATTCCCATGTAGAAAGTTGCTCTTGTTTGGAGAATTACTGATCCACTTGTTTGGTTTTGTACCAGTGTCAGGTAGAAAGGCCTTACTGAATGATAACTATGTGCCTTTAACATTCAGGTTAGATGAAATGGATAGATAGACTCAGGAAACAATGAAGTGTAAAAGTAAGAAAAATTAGTCCATGTATTTTTTTCTCGTTCAAGTTCCTTTCCATTTATTTATTCATTTATTAAATTCACAAATATTTTTAGGAAAATTCTAGATTTAGAGAACCTTGGTTTCAATCCTAACCCTGTCACTTGTGACCTGTGTGATGATGATCAAGTTGCTTTACCCCTCTGTGCCTCAGTTTTCTTTTCTGTAAAATGAAGAGAGAATGACTAAATGGCAAAGCTATGACAGTATTATCCTAAAGGAATACTTGATACAAGGTATCTATTTGCAGTCCCCAGTACCTATAGTAACAGTCACTCAGAATGCTCAACTTTTAAAAGGTTCATTCTTATTTCTTTAGGACTTCATAAATCTAACAAAGATTTTTGCAATATTATAAGAGAAAGGGAGAATGTAATTGGAGCAATGAAGAGATGCAAAGAAAGTGCTTTGGGAAATTTTTAGAGGAGGAACATAGCTTTGAACTGGGTAATTCAGGAAACATTGCACGGAGGTAATACCTGAAAGAAGTGAGAGATTTCAATAGAAGAGTTGTGGAGAGCATTTGTTCCACGCATGAGGGATAATCTAAACAAAAGCACAGAGATGGGAGAGGGGAAAATAGATCAGAAAGCATCTAGTGATATAGTCAGGCTGGAACATAGAATTTCTAAAGAAGACTAGTGTGAAATAAAGCTTAAAAGGTATCTCGGAAACAGATTGCAGAGGGTTTAAATGCTAGGATGTGGACTTTTATTTTATCCTATGGGTAATAGAAAGTTATTGAAGTTTTTTGAGCAGGAGAATCACATGTACGTTTATAGGTCAGCCCTTTAGGAATATTGTTTTGGCAACTATTAAGAATGAAAAAGAAAGGTACTGAAGGCAATGAGAACAATTAGTTGGCTTTAAGTAGTTCAAATGAAATAAATTCAATACTATGTTTTTTCCTGATTTTAAATGAGGACTGATGTACAACAGAATGAGGTTGGTGGCAATATGAATGGAAATGGGTGGAGACACAGCTGCAAAAGATGTTGTGAAAGTAGAATCATTGGGAATTGATTATATATGTAAGGTAAAAGAAAAGGAAGAGATTGGGGCCCTCTGCAGAAATTGGAAATCAGAGAAGAGACATATTTTCCAAGGAAAATGAAAGTGTTGAGTTTTCAATATGTTGAGTGTGAAGTGCCATGAGTTCATCCAAGAAGATATAGTCAGCAAGCAGTGGAAGATGTGGAATTGCAGCTTACAAGAGGTTTGTGAATTTGACCACTCCAGTGGTTCCATTTATCACCTCTACGCATATATCCCACCAGAAAAGTAACTGGGACAAACAAAAGGACTTTGATAGCTGTTTAGGAAGATCAATGAATTAAAGTAAAATAGAAGAATCAAAATTAGATTCCTTAAGTAATAGCAAAAGGCAAATAAATGAATTATACATTTAGAAAAATGGTATAAGTTTGAGACAAAGTGGTAGATTCTGAAAAAGAATAGCATAGACCAAATACAAAAATGAAAGGATAGAAGGGGGAAAAACAGAGAGAAGGAAAAAAGACAGTAAAAATGGGATTACAAAGTTTCTATTAAGTAAAGCAGACCTTGAAGACAGAACTCAGAATAAAAGTTTTTAAATTACTGACATCATGGGAAAAATTAAAAACAAACAAACATTGAATCAATGAGCCAGAATAATCTATTTGATCAAATCAAATTAAATTTGGTTAAATCAAATATATTTGATTAAATCAGATATCTAGGAGTTTTGGAAATAGAGAAGCAAGAGTAGATCAATAGAATCCTTAAGATACCAGCAAAAATCCTATTTTCCTAAACCAGTACTATAACCATGAAGTTCCAAACCTTCAATTGCACAGCAAGAAGCAAGTGATATTTGTATATATGTGTATGTGTTTCTGTGTATCACCAAACAAAATACCAACTTTTGTGGTACAGAATTACTCACAACAAGACCAAAAGACTAGAAAACAATATACTAAAAAGGAAATAAAACTGGTTTGCAATCCAAAATCTGTATATATTACTTACTAAAAAAAATTGGAATTCTAGCAGAATCATGGATCTTTTTGTAATTTATCCTAAAAAATGTCTGTGTCTTTGACAAGTAATTCACCAAGAAATGAAAAATCCATAGAGTATTAAATAAGTAAGTGATGACTGAGTGTTTATATGCTACAAGGAAGAAATGAGAAAGTTCATTCTTAAAAGCTCCATACTGAGGATATTGAGAGAACAGAGATATGAAGTTTGAGGGAATAAACTGACAATTGGAGATGAACCAGCTGAGGAGGGAAGGAAGTTGTGAATGATTCTCTTGAAATAAAAATATCAAGGGGCAGCTAGGTGGCACAGTGGATAGAGCACCAGCCCTGCATTCAGGAGGACCTGAGTTCAAATGCGGCCTCAGACACATAACACTTACTAGCTGTGTGACCTTGGGTAAGTTACATAACCCCATTGCCTAGCCTAAAACAAAAAAAAAATCAATTGAAATAAACATATCAAACAAAAACATAAAAGGTTATTGATGAGGCAGGGAGAGAGATATTTCTAAACTGAACCCTTTAATCAAAAAGACAAGGGGACAATTATTTGTATGAGCAGAAGCTAGGAATGCATTAGCTAAATTGCCCTAAATTTGATGCTACTATTTGCTTATTTAAAAAAAAATGCATCAACAAGATTTGTTGGAGTAGGAGTTATCGATTTTAACATTTAATGTAAAAGACTAAATTTACCCATAAAATGAAAAATAGTGGTAGAATGAATTAGAAAATATGACTCAACAATTTGTTACATATAAGAAATATATAGAACACACAATATATACATATGTATACATATTTCCATATACTTTTTAAGATAAGGGACGAGAATAAAACAAATCTTTTTGGTTGAATAAAAAAATTAAAAATTATGATTTCAAATAAGGTAATAGTAAAAATGCAGGGTGTCCCAAATGCTTTAGTTCAGTTTAAATCATTAAGACACAATATAGGCTATTTTTAGACATAATATTAGAAACTCCATACCCTCAAGTTTGCCTATCTATCCCTAAGGGAGTTAGTAGTCATCCAGCATCTGCAGACCTGACTTGCTTCTCCAGTTTGAGTTGAGAGAATGAGGGCAGAAAGAATAAGAGGAAAAGACACCTCAATTAACAAAACAATAAGTTCTTGTTCTCTCTCTCTCTCTCTCTCTCTCTCTCACATACACAATAGAAAAAAAACTATTTCACATACAGAAGAATTAAGCAAGTCTTGAATTAGCTCCCAATAAATCTCTACTATATGGTTTTAAAAATAAATTATATCCAATATTTAAAGAACAAATAATGCCTATGCTGCATAAATTTTGTGTGTGTGTGAGAGAGAGACAGAGAGACAGAGACAGACAGAGACAGAGAAAGGAAGAGAGACACAGAGAGAGAGAGAGAGAGAGAGAGAGAGAGAGAGAGAAATTAGGCACTCTGTTAATTTCCTTTTATGAGACAGATATATTCCTCATACCCAAACCATGTTTCAACAGGGTTTTTTGAATTCCATTCAATTCTATTCTATCAATTCCAACATTTAATGTAAAAAGTAACCATGTATAGATAAAGAAGAGAAATAGAATTGTAGACCAATATAATTTCATCATTTCATCACAGATCACATAACCTTTATAACTTGGCAAGCTGTCCTAAAGAGTCACAATGAGCCTCTCTGTAACTAGGATGATATTCAGAGATCATACATACAGTCCATCAGGTCTGTACTCTAAGCCTCTTAAAATTCATAGAATCTACCAGAATTTGTGCTTAGTTGACCTTCTAGAACATAAGATCACATCATGATATGGCATTAGGAAAGATTAGAGTTGAGGATCATTAATGAATATTGAGGCAAACATTTTAAATAAAATACTTGCAAAAAAATTGCAGCAATATATTTCAAAAACCATTTCACCAAACTGTTATAACAAAAATGTAAAGATGGTTCAACCCTATGAAAACCTATTTAATCACAATGACAACAGAAACAACAAACATCAGATTATTATAGCAACTGACAAAAAATCTTTTCCAAAATGCAGTAACTGTTTATGTCAAACATGCAAAGGAATAGAAGGATCTTTCTTTAATATGATAAAGAATATTTCACTAAGTCAAAAGTTATCATGATTTATAAAAGAGGACTGGTGATTTCCCCAATAGAAAATAGGTGAAGATATTCACCATCATTATTATAAAGTTATTATTAATTAGCAGTATGACTTTACACTGTAAGAAACACTAACTGCAGCAATAAAACAAAAAAAACCAGATCAAGGTGAAGAATTGACAGGACAATAGCCTCTGCAATGTGGCAGGATACAAAAGCAATTAATAACAATCACGTGTTTTAATATATTTTTAATAAAAATTAGGAGGAGAGAAAAAGACAAAATCCATTTAAAATAGCCATTTTACTACTAAGACACACCCTTTGTACGTAAAGAGGACTAATGACACCACAATGTTGAGGTCAAGGTACAGTGTGTTCAACTGTGGTAGATCAGTCCAATACGAGCTTGGAAGACTCTACCACAGGTCAGGTACAAATCATCCACTGGAACATTTGGGATGGAAATGTCTCTAGATTCATGCAGGAGGTAAACATGTAGGAATATGAAACAATTTTCACTGAAATAAAGGAAGACCTAAACAAGAAGACAGAAAATCAATGTTTATGGTTGGGACATGCCAATATAATTGAAATGATGATGCTAACCAAACTAAACTATCCTATTTTCACCAATCAAATTCTGTATGGGATTCATATGAAGTAACAAAAGATCAAGAGTATAAAGAGAAAAATGGGAATAATAGGATTTGAGGGAGTTAATTTTTATCCAATGTCAAAATGCATTATAATTTAGTTATCATCAAAGTTGTTTGATATTGAATAAGAATAGAAACATAGATAAATGACATGGATTATAGAAATAATATCTAGAAACAAATTGTAGAATAGTTAATGTGTCTTTTACACAGGCTTGAAATACTTTCCATCCTTACTTCTGCTTCTTGATTTCCTTTAAATCTCAGCTCAAATTCCACTTTTTGCAGAAGGTCTTCTTAAATAATACCCTTTCCCAGGTGCTGGTGCCTTCTCTTTAAGATTTCTTTCCTTCTACTCGTGTACATATCTAGTATGTACACACTTATGTACATGATTATCTTCCCCATCATGATGTAACTTTTTTGAAGATGGAGGACAGTGTTTTTGTCTTTCTTTGTATCCCAAATATTTAGCACTATGCCTGGCATATAGTGGTCCTTGATGACTGAGAAACTACTCAAGGGAAGTGACAAGAATTTAGACAAATTGAACAGAATTACTGGAAAAAAATGATTAGCAATTTGATTAGTGACATATCATCTTATTCTATATTCCACAGTAAATCCCAACTGGGTCAATGATAAAAAATGCAAAAAAAGTCAACACATAAAAAGTTAGATAAGAATGGATTATATCTCTCAAAACTGAGGATAATGGAATAATTTGTAACCAGTTACAGGATAGAATATACCATAAAAGACAAAGCAAGAAATTTTAGCTATATCAAGTTATTTAAATCTTTCATACCAGTAAAAGCAATATGGTTAGAATAAGAAGAAATTTTAAAAAACATTTTAATTAAATGTATCTAATTAAATCAATCAATAAGTGTTTATGCAACCAGTGGTACTCACTAGGCATCATGAACACACAAAAAAAATGCAAAAAAAGTGTCTGTCCCCAAGAAGCCGGGACAACCAATTTAAGATGTCTATAGCACTGTATCTCAGGACAGAGGCTAAAGCTGGATATATTGATCAAGAAATTATCTATATATAAAAGATAATTGAACTCATGGAAGCTGATGAGATCATCAAGTGAAAGAATACAGAGGAAAAGAAAAGAGCAGCCAAGGCAAAGCCTTGAGAAACACCCATGATAAAAAAAAAACTCATATTCAATTTAATTAAAATCAATTAAATAGGCATTCAAGAAATGCCTACTATATTCTATGCACTGTGCTAGGCCTTGGTGAAACAGTGATAAAAATTAGACAATCTCTGCTCTCAAAAAATGGGAATGGAACTCTATACACAATGTAGAACTATGTGGATATGTTGGTTAGCATTACAGAACTATTTTTCTATTTTTTTATTCTTTTCTGCAAGGGATTTTTTTTTGTGGGCAAATATATATATATACACACACACACACACACACATATACATGCATATATATGTACACACACACACATATATATATACACATACATATATATAATAACAAATGATATTAATAAACATTTGGGGGGAAGAAATTCAAAATCTATAGAGAATTGACACAAATCTTTAAGTTAAAAAGCTAATTCTCACTATATAAGTAGTTCAAATGAATATGAGTAATTTTTCAAAAGGAGAAATTAAAATAGAAAAACTATCCAAAATCCCTAATAATTAGAGAACTGAAAATCAAAACAACTAGGTATAGCCTCACACCTGTAAAATTAGCAGATGAAAAAATAAAATGCAGAGTTGGAAGGCCTGTAGGAAGACAGGCACATTAATTCACTGATGGTGGAACTGGGAAGTGGTCCAATCATTCCAGAAAGAAATTGGAATTATGCAAGAAAAGAGAATAAATTCTTTATGCCCTTTGACCCAGTGATCCTACTATTGGGTTTATGCCCAGAAGGTTATTGACAGCAACATCTAGCATGCGAACAAAAATATGCATAGCAGTACTATTTATAATTTCAGAAAGCTGGGAACAAATTATATTCTCAATTATTGTGGATGGCAGAAGAAATTGTGGTGTGTGAATGTAGGCATAGAGATAGGGACAAGCAGAGGCAACTTCTGCCGCCTTATGTAGGTCAGCACCTTTGGTGCAACTTCATGTTTCAGAGAACTGCCAAGACATTGAGGAACTTGCCCAAGATCACAGAGCCAGTATGTGTCCAGCACAGGATTCAATGTAAGTGAAACGGAATATCACTGTGCTATAAGGAAAAAGAAAAACAGAAATATGAAAATTTTAGGGAAATTTAGGAAGACTTTTAGAAAGTGATTCAGGGTAAAGAAAGCAGAAACCAAAGAATGATATACAGAATCACTACAGAATTGTACATGGAGACCATAATAAATGGTAACAATATTGTGGTGAAATCCAATGAACAACACTGGAACCAAACTAATACATTAAGGTACACATGCTCAAGAGAGCAGCTAGGTGGCATAGTGCCTAATCTGAAGTTAGGAAGACTCATTTGCCTGAGTTCAAATATGTCCTTAGATTCTTGCTATCTGGGTGACCTGGGGCAAATCACTTAACCCTGTTCAATTCACTTTCCTCATCTGTCTAATGAGCTGGAGAAGGAAACGGCAAACCAGTCCAGTATCTTTATACCAAGAAAACCCTCAAAGGGGGGCATGAAGAGTTGTACCCAACTGAAATGACTAAACAACAACAAAACACATGTTCGCTTTTGTTAACCCTAAAAAAGTAGAAAATGGCAAGTTCCATTGAATTTCCTCTTTTATATGGTTTTGCTTATCTCTGTGTGTGTGTGTGTGTGTGTGTGTGTGTGTGTGAGAGAGAGAGAGAGAGAGAGAGAGAGAGAGAGAGAGAGAGAGAGAGAGAGGAGAGAGAGAAAGAGAGAGAGAGAGAGAGAGAGAGAGAGAGAGAGAGAGAGAGGGAGAGAGAGAAAGAGAGAGAGAGAGAGAGAGAGAGAGAGAGAGAGAGAGAGAGAGAGAGAGAGAGAAGAAAGAGAGGTGGGGGAGAGAGAGAGATGGACTTTGGTGTGTCATGAGAGAAGTTGTATTTGTTCAAAAGTGTCTTCCTCTCCATACCAATTACCACCTTTATACTTGGAAAGTTTTATAAACAAAGTGATTTCCCTTCAGAATTTTGTCTCTCAGTTTATCAGCTTCTTCAATGTCTATAACCTGTACCATCATTCCACTTCAGCTACTCATAGAAGTGGACATACCTTCAATCTCATCATTTAACTGGTCTACCTCCGTGATCCAGAATTCTGAAACTTCTGTCTCCAACCACAATTCTCCAGCATCATTCTTTCTAACTCTATTTTTTTGTCCTCACCAAGCCCCCTAATCATTCCACCTCTCCCCTGAACTGGTGTAATTTCCTTCTTTCTTCATCTTAACCATACAGTTTAATACTTTGATTATCAACTATCTTCTATAGCTTTTGCTGAATACTACTAGACCTAGGTAAATAGCTGTTTTACTTGGATTCATTATGGATTTTCAGTATTTAAGGTAAGCTGAGTCTTCACCATTTCATGGAAATCTTATATTAACTCCATCACATTCCCCAGAGTGACTATTCTAAATTTTTCCATAAGCTATACCACTTCTTCCTCTCCTAGTCTGAAGAAGAAATACAAGGACTGAGGCAATGGTAATGATTTTTGTTTTGGAAATGTTGAGCTTAAAATGTCTAGTAGACATCCAATTCAAGATGTCTACAGCAGTGTATCTCATGAAAGATGCTAAAGATATATAGATAGATACAGAGATAGATAGAGATAGAGATAGAGATAGAGATAGAGATAGAGATAGAGATAGAGATAGAGATATGGATGTAGATATAGATATAGATATAGATACATAGATACATAGATACATATATGAATCATCCAAGTAAAAGATAATTGAATCCACGGGAGATGACAAGATCACTAAGTGATCTTCCTCTCCTACTTCACTGGGAAAATAGGAGCCATCCTTTTATGAGCTCCTTATCAGACCACACACAACCATCCCCTATTATCATCTCCTTTGTTCCAGTTTCAGAAAAAGACTTGATTTTTCTCCTTAGCCAAGCTCTCAAGGCCAAGCTGTCCAATCTCCAAGTGCTTCCTCTCAAACTTGATTATTTCTCTTCCTCACCACAATTCTTTCCCAGTTTACTGAGTCATTCCCTACTGCCTAGAAACACTGTAGACATTCCCTCAATTTCTGTAAGCCACTATCTACAAAAGTTAAGACAGATCTAAATAATTGGAATAACATTAAGCATTCATGAGTAGGACAAATCAATATAATAAACAACATACTTAAATCAACTTAAT
Organism: Phascolarctos cinereus; assembly: GCF_003287225.1. Taxonomy (NCBI): domain Eukaryota; kingdom Metazoa; phylum Chordata; class Mammalia; order Diprotodontia; family Phascolarctidae; genus Phascolarctos; species Phascolarctos cinereus. Next base: position 35,622,274 of record NW_027555847.1, read on the forward strand.
TATTTAGTGTCATACCTTTTTTTGTTTATTAATTGACTATACCAAATACAAAAGCATTAATTTGTAAAGCTAGGGAAAAAATGACAAAATTTATATGAAAACAAAAAATCAAGACTCTCAAGAGAAATAATAAAAATAAATATGAAAAAGTGGAGTTAGCAGTGCCAGATCTTGAACTACATTACAAAATAGCAATTCCCAAAACAATTTGGTATCAGTGTTTTTTTTAAAATAGAGAACTAAATCAGTGGAAAATATTAGCTGCACAACGTACAGAAGTGTCTGATACTCTCATATTCAATAAACACAGAGACCCCACTCCCGCAATAAGAAGTCACTACTTGCCAAGAATGTTCTCGGAAAGCAGTATGGAAGAAATTAGATTTAGACCAATACCTCCCACCTAATACTAAGATCAGCTCAAAACTGATAAATACCCTAGATATAAAAGTTCATATTGTAAGAGAAACATAGGAAGATTTCCTAAGATATCTATCTAAAGTTTATGAACAAGCAAGAGATAGGACCATAGAAATCAAAACTTTGCTGTTCAGTTGTGTCTGACCTTCATGACTGTTTTGGGGGTTTTCTGGGCAGAGATACTGGAATGGTTTGCCATTCAGTTCTCCAGCTCATTTTACAGATGAGGAAACTGAGGCAAACAGGGTTAAGTGTCTTGCTCAGGGTCACATAGCTAGTAAGCATCTGAGGTTAGATTTGAAGTCAACGACATGAGTTTTTCTGAGTCCAGGGCTAATATTCTATCAACTGTGCCACCTAGCTGCCCACAAAAGACAAAATGGATAATTCTGATTACATAAAATTAATATTTTTGCACAAATCCAATTCAGTTAAGATTAAAAAGGAAATAACTGGAAAAATATTTGCAATAAGTTTCTCTGATACACATCTCGTTTCTAAGACATATAATGAACTAATTCAATTTTATAAGAATAGGAGCCATTCCCCAATTGATAAATAGTCTAAAAGAATATAGACATTTCTCAAGACAAGAAACGCGAAATACCTACAGTCATATGTTCCAATCACTACTGAATCAGGAAATGTAAATTAAAATAGTTCTGAAATTCCACCTCATAATCATCAGAATGATAGATATATCAAAACAGAAAATTGATCAGTGTAGAAGAGAATATGGGGAAAATCAGCACACTGGTGAGAAAAGAAGGCAAACTCATACTATTTCCTCCACTCAGGGAAAAACAAGCATAACCACTGGGAATTTCAAGAAGGCACATTTTGACTTGACATATGGAAAACATTCTAACAATTAGAGCTCCCCAAAAGTAGAATGAGCTATCTCAGGAGACTTCCCTGTGACTGAAGGTCAGAAACTGCATGGCCACTTATGAGGGTATTATATAGTGCACATTTAAACAAGTATAGCTTGTATCAGATAACCTGAAAGGTATGATATTTTGGACATATAGGTGCTTAATAACTCTGATCCTGGAATCATAGACCTAGAACTGGAAAGGGTGATAAAGGTCATCTAGTTTAATGTTATCATTTTACAGATGAGGAAACTGAAGCCCAGAGTGACTTACCCAAGGTCACATAGACAGTCAGTGGCACAGTTAGAATTTGAACCAGGAGCCTCTGACTCCAAATCCAGGGCTCTTTCTGCTGTACCAGAGATCTCCTCAGGACTCAGATTCTGTAATTCTGTGATTCTATTCAGGAGGTGATCGTTTCTTCATAATGCCTAAATAAGACATTTTATCCTTTTTTTCTAACCACACAGAAATAGTGGTATAAATATCAGAACTTACCCTGACCCATTTTAAGGTGCCACTTTCTTTTTCACTACATACAGAATGAGAGCAGCTATCATATTGAACAGCTAAAAAATAAAATGCATGAAAGATGAATTGGGGTTTCCTGAAAAGAAAAGTCAACAAAACAGCAATTTGTTGACCAAAATAAAATGCACTTGAAAAAAATATTTCACTTGGCTACTATGGGGAGCCAAGACTCATCCAGACTACGTAAGCCACAAGGAAAGAAGAAAGTAATCTATTCCGCTCTTGACTGAATCATTGTTTTCCATTTTCTTGCATATATATTTAGCTAAAAGTATATTAAAATCAAGCCAATGAGTTTTTAAAGTGCCTGGGAAAATGGAATATCCACATAGGACATATTCTAGGCATGTGGAAAGGTATGACATGATTATCATCAGAGGCTGTGTAGCACGGTGGAAAGAACACTAGATTTGAAGTCCCTAAGAATAGGACAGAGTTTTGTCTTGGATACATGCTAATTAGATCTCCCTTGGGTAAATCATGAAGCTTCAGTATTCTCATTTGTTAATGATAGTGAGTATTTCTACAGAACTTTAAGGTTTGCAATGTGCTTTACAAATATCAAGTCATTTAATCCTCACAACAAATAGGTGCTATTATTATCCCCATTTTACAGATGAATAAACTAAGGTTAAGTGACTTGCCTAGGGCCACACAGCTAGCATTTGAGGCTGGATATGAGCTCAACTCTTCCTGACTCATAGGCAGCTAAGTGGGCCTGGTGTAAGGAAAACCAGAGTTCAAATCTGGCCTCAGACACTTAGGGCAGTGAGGTGGCACAGTGGATAGAGTACTGGGCTTGGAGTCAGAAAATTAATCTTCTTGACTTCAAAAATCCATGTGACCCTGGGCAATTTGCCTCCATTTCCTTATCTGTAAAATAAGATAGAAAAAGAATAAGTGACTTCCTGAAAGTCACACAGAGAATAAATAGCAGAGGCATCATTTGAATCCAAGTCCTCACTGCCCAGATTCAGGCATCTTTTCATTGCACTTCCTTTCTAGGTTTCTTATATTTTAATCCCTTCCATGTACTCTGTGATCCAGTAAGACATTATTTTAAATTCATCAAAATTTTATTAAATATCTATAAGTAGGACACCCTGTAGTACACCCTGCTAGATGCTGAAGATATAAAGGGAAAAAAAAACCTACTACTGATCTCAAAGAATATGTCTTCTACTGTTGGGACGTGTATGAGGTGGGGGCATAGAGGACATGACACACACACAGACAAGCAGATGCAAAGTCATGATGCTGCACTAAGATTTATGGGACTCCCCAAATAAGATAATAAAAGTATTGTCAACAGTGTGGACATTTACAAATGGAGGAGGGGAAGGAAGAAATCAAGAAAAGTTCTGAATAAGAGCCAGCCCCACAGGGGTGAGTTAATTGTCAGGAAAACCTGGATCTGAGGCTACTTTGGACAGCAGCTCTGTCAGTACAATCAGGCATTTTACCTGTATGACTCCCACTTTTCTCAACCATATAATGGGAATAATAATTTGCACTGTAGCTACCTCACAGAGTCATAGTGATGGTCAAATGAGTGAAAGTATGTAGTTATGATTTTTCAGTTTGGACATAGCTAGATCTATGTCATATCCAAATCAGAAGCAGCTGGTACCATACAAAGAGTGCTGACTTTGAGACCTGAGTTCAAATCTAGCTTCAGACATGTCAATTGTGAATAAACATTTATTGACATTTCTGTGTCAGGCACCATTCTAAGTGCCGAGGATAGAAATATGAAAAAAAATATATAGAGAGGCAATTCCTCCTCAAGGAGCTTACAATCGAAAGGGGTGAATACAACACACACAAAAAAAAAAACTGAAAAGAGGGGCTGGGGCTGGGGAGAATATTTGGAGTGGGGGCATGATGGAGATGCCAGTGATGTCACAAAGTAATACAGCCAGGTAAGAAAGGAGGGGACTGTGGGCACATCACTTAATCTCTGTTTGCCTTAGTTTCCTCCACTGTAAAATAAGGAGTAATAATAGCTTCTACCTCTCAGGGTCATTCTGGGGATCAAATGAGATATTTGTAAAATGCTTTTAACACATGCCTAGCACATTAGTAGGTACTATATGAATGTTAATTCCCCCAAATCAATATCCTAAAAAGTGATTTTATAATGGTTTTTAAAAGCATGTAGTAGAGGGGCAGCTAGGGGGAGCAGTGGATAGAGCACTGACCCTGAAGTCAGGAGGACCTGAATTCAAATCCGGCCTCAGACCAAACATTTGATACTTACTAGCTGTGTGACCCTGCGCAAGTCACTTAACCCCAATTACCTAAAAATTCAAAAATAAATAAATAAATGAAATAAGGGCATGTAGTAGACCTAGGGCAGAACTGGAAGTCAGGTTCAAATGCTGCCTCTGTCACAGACCAGTTATGTGATCATGGGCAAATCATTGATACTTATTTAACCTCTCTTTCCTCCAGGCTATTCTCTAAGAGAAATGAACTGACAATCTGGCAATAAAGGAAGGAGTTTCCACCCCTGTGGTTCACAACACTGATGGGAAGAGCCACTATGCTTATTACAAATGTGTGAGCATTGCATATCCCAGAAAGGAAAATGATGTCTTGTGGAAAAGATACAACTATCATTATAGAATGAGATTTAGTTAAATTATGATCACCACCTTATGAATACAGTTGTTTTATAGGTAGAATTTAAAACATAACAGTTTTACATAGAATCAAAAAAGCTTGGGGTTGCAAAGTATCTCTGAGATCACCAAGTCCAGCCCATATCTGGCCATAGCTAAAAGGGAATAGAATTAGTCATCAGATATTTCACAGTCCCCTCTAATGGACTCTGCTGTGTGGGATGCCAAAGCATTTCAAGAAAAGATCTTTCCTTAAGAAGCTTATAACATAGTTGAGCAGACAAAGGTGTAGTTGGGAAATCCATCATTCAGCCATCAAGCATTTATTAATTGTCTTCTGTGTGCTGGCTGGGCACTGTGCTCAGGGATCAGGATAGAATGAAAGGTAGCTCCAGCTTTCGAGAAGCTCACAGTCTAATGAGGGAGACAACATGATGACAGATATGCACAAAATGCATTGGAGATGCCCCTGGGGTAAAAGTTGGGGGTGCAGAGGGCTAGTTCTGTGTCTGCTGCTAGATAGCTTTATGATGTTGGGTAAATTATTCTATCTCCGTTCTTGTGTTCAATGAGGGAGTTGAACAAGATGAAATCGCAATCTCCTTCCCACTCCCACATTCTATGATTTTGTTCTGGAATGTGATTTCTGACAAACGACTGGAGGATCAGGCAGCCATAGTTACACATGTGTGTAACACCTTAATATTTGCAAAAAGTATCCCAGACCTCATCTCATTGGAGCCTCACCATAGCTCTGGCTGGTGGGGATTGTAGCTTCTAATATCTTCTTTTTACTGATGAGTTAAGTGAGACCGCATGGGGCTGTATGACTTGTCCGTGATCACACATTTAAATAGGAGAGGCAGAATTTGAACACCAATTTTATAGACTCTAAGTCCAGCACTCTCATCACCAGGAAATTCTTGAAATCAAAGAGCTCTGGGTTTATATCCCACCTCTGACTATGCATTTGACTACATACAGATCAATTATCCCCTCTGAACTCCATACTTTTTCTTTACCTAGACAATGAGGCTAAAGATAGCTTAATGCCTGGTTCACACAGTAGTGTAAAGAATTATATATATTTTGTTTTGTTTAGAGGAGAAAGGACAACCTATGGTTTCATTTCTCTAGTGAGCTCCCAGTGAAGACTTTCCTGATCATTGCAGATTGACACCCTCTCTGTAACTTTAGAACATTATAAAGAGTCACTTGGGGCAGTAAAATATTAAGAGACTTGATCAGGGTCACATAGCCAGTAGATGTCAGAGGAAGGAGCTAAAGTGAGGTCTTTCTGGCTCAGAATCCAGCTTTTCATCTACTACGTCCATAGCCTCTCCCTTGTAATAATAGATGCAAAGCACTTTGGGAATGTTAAAGCACCGTATAAATGTCAGTTATTGTTATCAGCATCATCATTATCATCATGCTATTCCTCCACAACTTTGAGCCAATATGTGGCATGTTGAAAACTGTGTTTAGAGAAGGGTAACATGGAAAGAGTATTCAGGGTTCCTTGGCATTAGGTGATATTAGAATTAGGAGTGTGAGAGTATGAAAGCTTGAACTGGAGAGAAATGTAGGTAGGAATAAGGAAAAAATAGTAGATACAAAAGGAAATTATTTGAAAGTGTTGTATGAAACATATGACACTGTGAGCGCATTTTTTCCTTCATAGACCCTCATCTCAAAGGCAAAAAAAAAAAAGACTCTTTGCTTAATTGCAAATGGTGAGTTGAGAGTCCAGAGGGTAGGATTTTGTCCATCAACTCAGTCAACAGAAGAATCGGAATGTTTCCCAGGTAGGGTAATTTACCATGAAGTCAGAGAGCAACAAGGGATAGATTTGGGAGTTTAAAAAGTCTATCCAGGCCATTGTTTCTGTTTTACTATCCTATAACTATTTGTTCATCCACTGCCTTCCACAGAATCTGAGTTTTATGGAGCCATAATATAGGATTCTCAGGATCTTAGGCAGAGGGAACACAAGGCTGTCGATGGCACTGTTAATTAATGAAGAATTCTACTTAGGGAGGGAATGGGTGAGTATCATATTTTTCTGAAAATGAATCTTGAGTGCCTCCTTGATTATACTGTACATCTGCTTCCATAATCATTTAGAGACTGAGGCATGAGATGGGTCTAGTGATTATAATGATTTAGGAGGAGAAATAATGTGTCAGAACCATCAGAGATTCTACAATTTCATGGTCTGTAGCATTAAAAAAAAATCTGACTACCTCCCATCATCAGATCTGGGTGTGTTACATGGGAATATTGGCTATTGTGATACTTGCAGCAATATAACTGATTGCGAGTTTACGCTGCCCTCCCCTGACACTCATGTCATATATATCCAAGTTACTAATGAAGAAAAGGGGAAAGTAATATATTTTTATTAGAAATTTCTTTCGGGTATGGGCCGTTATGGCATATTTGAAGGAGGGAAGGAGATTATTCATTAAGTGTTTCCTAAGAATTATTCATAATTTCATCTAACAATATTAAAGACCCTACAGACCTCTAGGATGCTTCAGCTGGTGCTGAACAGGGCTGCCCAGCTACTTAATGAGGTTAACCATCTGGAGCACATAATTACACCTCCGATCTGAAGTTGGCAATAAAGACCTTTTTGCTTTCTGATGTAATTTAAGGTTCTGACATTGACTCATAAACTCCTTTGTGATTTGGGCAGGGTGGCTTTGTTAGGGCAACCAATGCATATTGTCTTCATTGTGGCTACTAAGTTCAAGAAGAGTTAGGGGACTTAGGTTATTTCTATAGGATATTCCTTATCCAGGATCATGAAAAGCAAAACCTTCTATATGGGTCTAATTCAGATATTTGTTCTCACATTTATGGTGGTTGAAGGATCCCCCCTTTCCGTTTTCCTTCTACAATCTCCCATCTCTGTTCTTTTGTTCATGCTGCCCTCCCTCCTCCATATCTTGGCAATTACTTCACACGGAGTCAATTATCTTCTCTAGGTAGGTGATTCATGAATCAAAATATTCAGTCCTAATCTCTCTCTAGATTCCTAGACCTATATTAACAGCTATTGCTTGCTAGACATTCTCTATCTGGATGACATAGGCTAATCAAATTCAATGAAGTCATTATCTTTCTCCCTGAATCTATCCTTCCAAAATGCAAGAAAGGAAAACATCTACAGATTCTGTTAAGAGAATGATCCTTTCCAACCACTTAGATTCAAAAATTTGTAATCATTTTCAATTCATTCCCCTTCACTCTCATATCTAACCAGTTGTAAAGTCACGTTGATTCTACATTCTCAACATTTCTCCCATCTGTCCCATAGTCTCCATTCATATGACTATCACTGTAGTTCTGGGCCTTATCACCTTTCAATTGAACTATTGCAAAAAATCCCTCATTGGTCTGCATGCTTATCGTCTGTCCCTTCTCCCATTTATACTCCACATAACCATCAAAAGAATCTTAAAGCACAGGTCTGGCCACATCTCTCTTCTGTCCAAAAATTTTCAATGCCTTTCAGTTGCTAGTAAGATGAACTACAAAACCATCCCCTTGACATTTGAGGTCCTTAAATCTGTCTGCAGCCTGCCTTGTTAGGTATTTCATATCATTCACCTTTCTCACCCTTTACATGTCAGTTAAACATTCTCCAAATTGAGATGGCACTTACATAAAAGAAAAAAAAATTAACAGTAAACATAACTAAAATAATTTACACATGTCCCAGAATCCGAGTTGTAAGAGACTCAGAGGTCATCCAGTCCAACTTGGCACCAAACACCAATGGCAGATAGACAATTAGATTCTGCTTGAGGCTATCCAGTGAGGGGATCCCATCATTTCCTAAGGCAGTCTTTCCCCCTACCCCTCAACACTTTGGATCATTGTGAAGGCTCCAATTAAGCCTAAATCGGCCTCTCTGCAACATTTACCTTCCCACTGGTCCCAGTTCTGCCTTCTAAATACTAACAGAACAAGTTCAGCTCCATTGGAATATGATAGCCCTTCAAATATTTGAAGACAATTATCATGTTCCCCAGAAGTCTTCTCTAGATTAAGTATCCCCAAATTCTCCAGTTAATCCTTGTATCACGTGGTTCTTAGCCCTAGTTGAAGCAGAGAATTTGGAATTGGAAGGGAGTTTTGAGCTCTTCTAGTGCAACCCTTCCTGCCTTTTTGGTGATGCAGTAGATAAAGCCCCAAGCCTGGAGATCTGAGTTCAAATCTAGCTTCAGAAACTTACTAGCTATGTGATCCTGGGCAAGTCACTTAACCTCCTTTTGCTTCAGTCTCCTTATCTGTAAAATGGGATAATAATAGTGACAATCTCCCAGAGTTGTTGTGAGCATCAAATGATATAATTATAAAGCATTTAGCACAGTGCCTGGTAAGCACTATATAAATGTTAGCTAATATTATCATATAAGGAAGAAAGTGGTTTAGTAGAGCTGCAGGACTATAGGGCAGTTCCTTTTGACTCTTCTAAAGTTGCTAAATCAAGCTACTGGGTAATTTGCATGACATTTGGTGCTAGAGAGGAATTTACTTACATACTCTATTGTAAATATTAAGTAGGCTGGATGGGGTTTGTACCTAGTAAGAGGGAATAAAGTTCTCAAAGCTATGGACTTTTATTAGTAGGATCTTTTCCACACTGACTAGGCATAACTATGAACCTGACTAATAATAAGAACAACAATAAACAAAACTTCAAATAATACTAGGCATGTACATCCCATGAAAGCTCTGAGGCACCCTCCTCTCAATTCCTACTCACATATGAGTTGAGTAAGATAGGCAGGCTACACCTATCCATCAGAGTTCTAGGAGCACCCCTGATATCTAGGGATATTCCTCTAATACCATGGGCTCAATCTCCCATCAGTATGCTTCCCTCCAAGATTATCTGCTGAGAATCAATTTAGTTAGCGAGCCTTAATTAGCTTTTAGAAAGGGGCATTTATTAAGTTGGTACGTTAAGAACAATTGGCATAAATATCCTCTAAAAGTGTGTAAAATCCTCTTCCTCAACTATATTTAGAATTCAGGGGAAAGTGGGTTTGATATTGGAAAGCACACATGGAAAAGGAACTCCCAGCTCTTGTTTGATGGATGTGCTTTTATCCTGTTTCTGGGGTGCTAAGGAAGTTCTCCATAAGAATTGTGAACCTTTGTCCATCTGTTCTTGGATCCTGATGTGGATGTATCTACTAGCTAATCTGATGATGCCATTTAGAATATTGATGGGAAGATGAGAAATCTAACATTCTCTAGACTCTTTGAAGCTAGAAGATTCTTCTCCCATCGTGGGGGATGAGGGAAAAGGATACCTGACCAATTGTAAAACTAATGTTTCTCCTTCTCGCTCCACCCTAGGAAGTTCCTTTGCAAGATGTGCTGAAAAGCCACACTTCCTCCAATTTCTGGGATTTCTCTATTCTAGCTAACTTGATGTTTTTATACAGGACCCAGAGGGTGTAATGAAATCTCCAAGCCAATTGGAACAGATCTCTTGTCTAGCATGATTCTATTTCATCAAATGGTTTTCAAAGATTTTTCACACTTAGTTTTAACATTTATGACTGATTGAGGCATATTCTCACTTTGTTAGTGTATCAAGGCTAAAATGGAATGGGATGGTTTCAACCCCACTCTTACATTTGGCCATTAAAAAAAAAAGATTATGTTTCTTTTGAGTAAAAAGAAACCTCAGTAGCTAAAGAAGCCTTCTAGTAAACGGCATCAAACAACTGGTGGGCAGGAAAGAGCCCAGCAGCAGAGGGCAGTAGCAGCTCTGTGGAAGGCAGCCCAGTAGGGGAAGCAAACAGCAGATAACATATCTCAAGAAGTAGCAATTGGAACAATGAAGATGTAGAGATGCAGACGAAGACTGGTATGGCATACTGGGCTATTGGGATACTATACCAAAAGAACCATGGATGGAGCTCAAGCTCCACAGAGACAATCCTAGGAACATTAATTCATTGGGGGAAAAAATCACTCTGCTATTGGTCGTATGTTCATCTGTGAGAGATGTGCCCACATTGAATAGGCAGGAGGGATTTTTCCTCATTATTGAAATTCCATTTTACTTGGTTTTCTATTTTAAAATTTTTATACCATTTGACTTGGTCTGGTAAAATGAGACATTATGGGGAACGGAGAGCTGTGTTTTTCAATAAATAATTACTCCTGCAATCATATGGACCTTGATATAGCTGAGTGGAGATAACATCAAAGGGGTCCTTGCACACCAAGGCTCAGAAAGAGGAGTAACTTAACAAAAGTTCACGTATTTGTCAAGCAGAAGAGCTGAGATTTGAACCTAAAGCTTTCTGAGTCCAAACCAAGTACTCTTGATAGTCAAGCAAACTGCTGCTTTCCATTCCAGTCACCCTCTTTTAAATGTCCCCCAGATTTTCAAGTGCAGTGAGGTGGTGCAGTGGATAGAATGCCAGGCCTGGAATCAGGAAGATTCATCTTCTTTACCTCAGACACTTACTAGCTGTGTGATCCTGGGTAAGTCACTTAATCCTGTTTGCCTCAGCTTCATCATCTGTAAAAATGAGCTGGAGAAGAAAATCACAAACCATTCCAATATCCCTGTAAAGAAAACCCCAAATGGGGTCACAAAGAGTCTGATGTGACAAACAAATAAACCTCAGTTTGTCAATATCCAAGAAAAATTTGGTTCCTAGAGTAGAACCCAATATCCATGTATTATTTGAATAACGCAGAGTTCGATGGGATTATCATTTGCTTCATTCTGGATACAATGCACCAATAGAGGTTGAGGAGAACAGAAAGAAATATTTTTCTGATTTTTTTTAACATTTAGACTACTTCTGATGATGAGAGGTTTATCTCATTAGTTGGAGATGATGATGATGAATGAAAGAATTCTGGCCAAGAGGGTTTTCAGTTCTTCCAAAATGATAATGATGTAATTTTGTTGCTGTTTTAGCATTTACACAAATTAAATGAACCAATTCTGTATACTACTAATGCACCACTCTTTTAAAAGTTCAGGTTTTTTTCAATGGACTCATTCTAGTTCAATTTAATCTTTACATTTTGAAAGACAAATGTACAATTCTTGTTCAAGAGTAAACCAGAAAAATATAATCTACTTTTATATCTATATCTGCCGACAATAACTTGGGTAAAATAATATAAAAATTGTGATATGAATGGAATGAAAAAGCCCCTCCCCACCAGTGTACTAGTTCACATATGTCACAACTAGATAAAGGTTCTCTTTGTGCCAGTTCATTTTATTTATTTATTTATTTTGCTGCAAGTAATGTCATGTCCGTTACAGTAGCCAGAAAGCATTGTTCCCCTGAGAGATGACATAGTGGAACTATAAAGGGACAGCTTGCACCAAGCAGCAGAGGTATAATGGTGTTATCTCCTAGAAACACCCATGTCTTTTGGGTAGCTTTTTCTCCCAAGGGACAGCACAAAAACACAATAAGTACGTCAGCTAGCTACTTCTATAGCTTCCTGTTAAGCCTTGTCCTCTTTGGAATAAATTAGATGCAAAGATGTATAGGCTAGGAAGTTTTCCAGACTTACTTTTTTTTTAAAGGACAGTATCTCCCCCACAGCCTCTATTCTAACAGGGTTTCTTTGATCTGTCAGAAGGAGTTTGCTTTGTTCCAGCCAGAGTATTAATTGTGTTCTGGGAGAGGGATGGATGCAGAGGAAGTCAAGAATATGCATCTCGCCAAGTGAGAAGCCAATCGGGCAGATCAGCTTTATTGCTCATAATATGGGGTGGAAAACTATCAAAGATCATTCAAAGTCCATATGGTTTCAGAACCAAACTAACCACTTATGGGTTTCCTAAAGTGAGAAGTAGGGTGATCACTGAAGGCAAGTAAATGACATTCTGGGAAGTTAAACCTTAAACCAGATTGTTTTAAGATAAAATAATAACATCTTGGCTCCACTCCTATCTCCCTCTTTCAAATTGTTGCTTTGATCTGTCTGACCAGGGTAGAAGCCACCAAACAAGGAGAAAAAGAGGGGAGGCAAAAGTTAATTTTAAGATCTTAATAATTTTAATCATTCATGGAAATTATATTGATTTATAGTTAAACTAGATTCAAATCCCTGCTATACTTTTGGGATCTTAGGCAAATTCAATCACTCATCTGGTCTATATAGATAATAGGCCTGAGTTTCCTCTTCTGTAATGTTAGAAGGTTGTATTTTGATCCTGTATGAGCCTTTATGACCATTTTGAGCTATGATGATGATTAAATTTATATAGTATTTTAAGTTTTGCAAAGTGCTTTAGAAGTATTATCTCATTTCATTGTCATGATAAACCTCAGAGGAAGGTGCCATTATTCTCATTTTGCAGAAGAGGAAACTGAGGCAGACAGAAGTGTAATGATTTGCCCAGTATCACATAGCTGGTAAGTGTCTAAAACAAGATTTGAACTCAAGTCTTCCTTGACCCTTGATCTAGATTTCTATCCGCTGTTCCACCTAGTTGCCTCTAAAACTATGATTGTGTGATTACATGTATAGGCTGTTATTAGTTATGAAACAGCATCAGATAAGAGAAATAACCAAAGGGTGAAAAGGGAAGAGTGCCCCACATTAGGTAGAACAAATGTTCTTATTAGAACTGTGGTGATAGTGTTACAATTAAATGTTGGGGTACCATGGTGTGATGAATAGTAAGAGCACTAGACTTGGAGTCAGAAGATGTGTGGGTTCAAATCCCAACTTTAATACTTATTAGTACTAAGACTATGGATCCATATATCCATAATGGATAACTTTGATGACATTAAATTGAAAAGTTTTTGCATAAACAAAGCCAATGCAACCAAGACTAGAAGGAAAGTAGAAGATTGGGAAAGAATTTTTACAACCAGTATCTCTGATAATGGCCTCATTTCTAAAATATATAGGGAATTAAGTCAAATTTATAAGAGTACAACTCATTCCCCAATTGATAAATGGTCAAAGGATATGAATAGGCAGTTCTCAGATGAAGAAATTAAAGCCATGTATAGTCATATGAAAAAATGTTCTAAATCACTATTGAGTAGAGAAGTGCAAATCAAAACAAATCTGAGGTACCACATCACACCTATCAGATTGGCCAACATGATGAAACAGGAAAATGATAAATGTTGGAGAAGATGTGGGAAAATTGGAACACTATTGCATTGTTGGTGGAGTTGTGAAATGATACAACCATTTTGGAGAGCAATTTGGAATTATGCCCAAAGGGCTACAAAAATGTGCATACCCTTTGACCAGCAATAGCACTTCTAGGGCTATATCCCAAAGAGATCATACAAATGGGAAAAGGACCAACGTGTACAAAAATATTTATAGCAGCTCTTTTTATGGTGACAAAGAATTGGAAATTGAGAGGATGCCCATCAATTGGGGAATGGCTGAACAAGTTGTGGTATATGAATGTAATGGAATACTATTTTGCCATAAGAAATGATGAACAGGCTGACTTCAGAAAAACCTGGAAAGACTTATATGGTCTGATGCTGAGTGAAGTGAGCAGAATTAGGAGAATGTTGTACACAGTAACAGCCATGTTGTGCAATGAATAATATTGATAGACTTAACTCTTCTCAGCAATACAAAGATCTAAGACATCTCCAAAGGCTTCATGACGGAAAATGCTATCCACATATGAAGAGAGAACTATGGAATTTGAATGCAGATCGAAGCATATTATTTGCTATTTTTTTCTTCTGTTGTGTTTTCTTTCCTCTTTCTGGTGGTTCCTCCTCTTGGTTCTAATTCTCACTTACAACATCACGAATGTGAAAATATGTTTAATAGGAATGTGTATGTATAACCTGTATCAGATTGCGCGCCGTCTTAGGGAGGGAGGTGGGGAGGGAGGGGGATAAAAATTAAAAACTCAAAAGCTTATGGAAGTGATGGTTGATAATTCAAAATAAATTAATTAATAAGAAATGCTTATTAGTACTAAGACTATGGACTTTCAAAGCTCAAATTCCTTATCTGTAAAATGGGGCAATGGTAGCATAATAGCAATCTCCTAGTGCTATTGTGAATCTTAAATGAAATATCACATGCGAAGTATTGGCACTGTAGCTTTTTATTGTTTTTATTGTTATTATTTTTCCTTCTTTTCTGTAAACTACATTTGATTTAGCAGTAGGGTAGGATGAGCTAAACAGTCAGACAATAAGCATTTATTAATGCCTACTACACGCCAGGCATTATGCTAAACACTGAGAATATGAAAAAGGGTGAAAGATAGTTCCTGCTCTCAAGGAGCCCGCCATCTCATGCCAACACAGCAATTGTGCTTGTGTATTTCCTGAAATAGAGCCCAAGCTCCTAGGTCTTGGGGGGGGGGTTGGGGATCAGTTTTAGAAAATCATTGTAATAAAACATAAGTAAGTAAAATGACCTATTTGCTCTTTCCCATACATGACATTCCATCTTGAGACTTCTTGTGATTGACCAAACTGACTGCATGCCTAGGATGCTTCTTCTCTTCATTGCTACCAACTATTTTAGATTTACTCTGTTTGTGGTTTGTGTTTACTTACTTACATGTGTTGTCCCCATTCCACTAGACCTTTTTTTTTTTCAAAACATTTCCCCGGTGCCTAGCATAGAGCCTTGTGGCTTCTTAGTAAATGCTTATTGAGTTGAATAAAATCTACTATCCATTCCCATTTATACATAAACTCAGGGTTCTTGTGGCTAGAGTGCTAGCAGAGGAGCAAATTGCACTGCAGACAGGTCCCTATCCACATACCCCAATATCTGCTTCTCTTTGTCTTTCTAGAGGAATGTGGCCTTCCATGGGAAATCTTATGAAAAGTGCAATCTCTGAGTTATTCACTGCATATTTTTGCATGCCTTCATGGTACAAAGCAGAGCATATTCTGTGATATAGCACAATGACCATAGTGGAAAAAAAAGGGCCATACAAAACCCAAATCTGTTTCATGAAAGTGGGACAAATGGGGGAAGTGGTAACACCACCCTTCTCACCAATGCCTCCTGAAACTAGGTCAAGTTCTGTTGCTCAGTTTCACTGACTTGTGAACATTGATATCCAGTTTCGGATCAAATGATTTAGTCAAGGTCTGCCTCCAGAAGTAGTAGGATAACATCCTCATTGCCGTAAAAGGAGTCCAAATGCCACAGAGGATGAATTGGTTCTTGCATACCTTCAATGGGAGGAAAAGGAGAGTGTTCTGCCATTGGAGTCAGCAAAAGTGGGTTCAAATCTTGGCTCTTAACACTGGTACAACATCAGACAAACTACCTGACCTCAAGGGGCCTCAGTTTCCTCACCTGCAAAATAAGGGGGTTAAAGTAGATAAACTTTAAGGTCCCTTCCAGCTCTGAATGTACGCCGCTCTACTAGCAAGCCTACTATACTCAATCTACAAAAGGCTTCACAATATTTCCTCACAAGAGTGGAGTTTTAAGACCTCAGTTCCATAATCATTTATTTTCATAAAGACAGATTATTCCAAGAACAACCTAATTAAAGAAGGTGTCAGCTTCTAGTGAAAAGAAAGATCAAGCAAGCAAAGCAATGTGGAAAACGTGCCCACATAGCTCTTAAAGACACAGAAAGTAATTTGTAGTGTGATAAGAGCCTGGGAACTGGGGGAGGTTATGTATCAGATATTCTGGGGAAGCAAACTTGTTCAAGTGGGATTAAATATGCATTGATTTCTATAATTTTACATGCAGCTAATCCAAGTTTATTTTTTTCATCATGGACTTTTGTATAATACTTATGGACAAATGAAAGGTAAAATGTTCAGAGGGCATGGGGATAGGCTTTGGTTCACTTTGAGAGGAGCATCCTATAAGGGAAATATCACTCTGAGAATTCACTTGGCCATAAGTTCAAGTAAATATTTATTCCAGCAATATTCTCCTCACAGATGTGATTTCAGAAAGTATAATTATATAAAAAGGGGAAAAAATAACAAAAAAATCAAGAACTGTAAGATTTGTGTTTGCAATATTTGAAACCTCAAATACCAAAATAGCAAATGACTCAAAAAGGTTCTCTATCCTTCCCAATGAGGTTAATTCACTTGCTAAATATCATAGCAGTAAGTGAAAAGATAGGCTTTCAGAATCATAGATTTCAGTCAATCAATCAATAAATATTTATCAAGCACTTCCTCTGTGTCAGGCACTGAGCTAAGCACTGAACATATAAAAAGAGGCAAAAAACAGTCCCTACCCTCAAGGATATTTTACCCAAATGGAGAAGACAGCAGTCAAGCTCTATACAGGATAAATAGGAGGTAACTAACAAAAGGAAAGCACTGGAATTAAGAGGGGTTGGGAAAGGCTTTCTGTATAAGGTAAGATTGAGACTCAAAGGAAGTCAAAGAGGTCAGCAGTCAGAGAGGAAGAGAGAGAATGAACATTCTAGGCATGGGGGATAGCCAGAGAGATACCTGGAACCCAGAAATGAAGAGCTTTATTCAAGGAACAGCCAGGAGCCAGCATTACTGGATTGAATAGTACATATCAGGGAGTAGTGTAAGAAAACAAGAAAGGTAGGAGTGGGCAGGTTTATGAAGGGCTTTGAATGACAAACAGAACATTTCATATTTGCTCCTGGAGATGATAGGGAGACAATGGAGCTTGTTGAATAGTGAAGGTGGGGGTGGGGGAAGGAGGTGTGTCTATATGTGTGTGTGTGTGTGTGTGTGTGTGTGTGTGTGTGTGTGTGTGTGTGTGTGTGACGTGATTGGACCTGTGATTTAGGAAAATCACTTTTGTGGCTGAATAGAGAATGGATTGAAGTAGGGAGAGACTTGAGGCAGGCAGACCCACCAGCAGACTGGTGGAGTAATCCATGGAGGGGGAGGGGGCAGGGAGGTGATCAGTAGTGTCAAAGGCTGCAGAGAGGTTTAGGAGAATGAGGATTGAGAAAAGATTAATGGATTTGCTAGCTAAGGGCATTAGTAACTTTGGAGAGAGCAGTTTGAGTAGAATGATAAGATCAGAAGTCAGATTATAAGTGGTTAAGAAGAGAGTGAGAGGAGAGAAAATAGAAGTACTACTCTAGATGGCATTTTAAAGGAGTTTAGTTTCAAAGGGCAGAAGAGATATAGGACAATAGTTATCAGGATGAAAGGATCAAGAGAGGTTTTTTTCAAGATTGAAGGGACATGGACATGTTTGTAGGCAGTTGAAAATGAAATTTGCAGGCAGGGAAAAATTGAAAATAAGTGAAAGAATAAGGATGACAGAAAGGGGAATCTGTTGGCATAGATGGGATGGAATGAGATGATTTGAACAAGTAGAAGACAGCCTTGATAAAGAATAAGGTCACCCATTCATGTGAGAAAGAGATGAAAGAGAAGAAAGTACAGAATACACCTGAGTGGAATCATAGGAAGAAAAAGGGGGTAAAAGGAGTTTTCCCAGCAAATGGCCTTATTTTTTTCTGTAAAATATGAGACAAGGTTCTAAGCTGAGAGAATGAGGGGGGAAGGGAACCATAGGAGATTTGAGGAAAGAGGAAGGCAGAGGGAGAGACAAAAAGCCAATACATTGTGATTGGATAAGGGAATTCTGGAAAGTCCATCAAGTTCAACTTTATTTTCCTGATGAAGAAGCTAAGCTAAAAGAGAGAGAGAGAGAGTTTCAGTGAATTTCCTATAGTCACATAGCTAGTAGATAGCTAAGGCAGAATTTTAATTCAAGGCTTTCTAACTCCAAATCCAATACCTTCTCTACATCTCCCCTGCATTAACCGTGATCTCTATGTTTCAAGCAACTGCCAATATTCTATGACAATTCCTCTGAAAAGTTTAATCTGAATTAAAATTAATTGGTAATTTTTTTAAAAGTGAACCATAGGTCCAATATTGAAAATAGTTCTTATGCCCTCAGCTATTTGGAATAATTTACAGTGAATTATCAGTCAAGTGGCAAATATCTGTTGAGCATGTCTTACATACAAAGCACCAAGTATGGAGTCAAAATTAAAAATTCTTTTTCACTTCGGGTAAAAACAATTCAGAAGTGGGGTATGGTGTCCAGGCTAGTTCAATTACTGGTTCGATTGCACCAGGAGGAGGTGTGTCAAACTCTTGCCCCTAGAAGGAATTGGGCAGTGGAAGGCCATGGAGAAGATTCCAAAATGACTAGACTCTGGGAAAGGTGACTGACAGTCATAGTATTCATTGAGAATTGTTCATCCATTGAGAATTTCTCCATTCAATTTGGTTTAATCTGATTCAACTTAATAGTTATAAAGTACAGAAGGCACTATGCTCAAGATATAAAGAATCATGATGATCCAATCCTTACCCTCATCGGGCTTACAATCTAGTAAGTGAAACAAAGAAGCACAAATGTCTTCAAAAGACATTAGAACATGATAAAAATGCACAAGACAAATTAATCAGAAAGGCGTAAGAAATTTGAGGAGTCAAAGATCACTCTCTAATAGATAAGATCAGAGAAACCTTCAAGATAGCAGTGGAAGCTAATGGGCTGTAAAGAAGGAGGATGCTTTCCATAGGCAAAGATGCAGACTGTTGCATGTAGCTAGGAACCAAATTAGAGAGGGCCTTTCCTAGTAGCCTAAGGAGTTTTTATGTTATACTATAAGCTACAGGGAGCCACTGATTGAGTAGAAGAGTGGCATGATCAGATATTCATTTAAGGAAAACCATTCTGACAATGCAACAAAGATGGATCAGATAGGGAAGAGACTGGAGGACATAACACTATTGAAATAGTCTAGGCACGAGAGTGTGAAGACATAAGGATAATGGCTGGGTTTAGAGAGAAGAGAATGGATGTCAAAGTTGTTGTAGAGGTAGAAAGGACAAGATTTGGCCGCGGATTGTATACATGGAGTCAACAAAAGTGAGAAATCTGGGATAACACTGAGGTTGCTAACTTTGGAGACTGGAAAGATGGTGGTACCCTCAACCAAAATGGAGAAGCTCATAAGAGTGGTAAGTTTAGAAGAAAAGATAGATTCTGTTTTGGACCTGCTGAATTTGATACCTGAGATTTTAAGACTTAGTGACTGAACAAAATGGTTGTATCATCAACAGAAAGATCAAATTGGGAGAGTAGGTATAGTTTGAGAAGAAAGATGTTTAATTCAGTTTTAGACTTTAAATTTTACATGAAAGTATTGGTAAGTAAACCCATTTTCCTTTCCTTTGTTGAATTCTACAAATATGTATAAAGTACTCACCGTGCCCAAGATTCTTTGCTATGTTGGGAATACAAAGAGAAAAGTTACACTAGTACTAGCTCTTAAGAATCTCACATGTACTGGGGCCATATGACAGTTACATAGATGAGTAAATACAAAGTAATTTTTGGAAAGGGAACAAATACTCCAAACTGGCAGAGATAATCACTAGTGTTTTTATCATGGGGCAGCTAGGTGACACAGTAGATAGAGTGCCAGCCCTGTAGTCAGGAAGACACAAGTTCAAATGTAGCCTGAGCTACTTACTAAAGTGTGACCCTAAGCAAATCACTTACCCCTGTTTCCCTCAGGTTCCTCATCTGCAAAATAAGCTACAGAAGCAAATGGCAAACCACTCCAGTGTCTTTGCAAAGAAACCCCCAGATGGGATCATGAAGAGTCAAACCTGATTCAAACAACTAAACAGAAACAGCAACAATCTTTGTCATAGTAGATTATCAGTAATTCTTAACTATGCATCTGTTTACATTAAAATACTTTCCTATAAATTGTAAGAGGCATGATTATTAGTATATAGTATACATTAGTATATAGACAGTCGGACCCAAACTTCTTTCCAGAAAGTATGATGTTGTAGAAAGAGAATATAATGGCATAAGAAGACTTGAGTTCTGGTTGCAGTTCTAACATTTACATGTTCTTTAACCACAAGTAAGCCAACCAGTCTCACTGGACCTCAATTTCCACTGCTGTAAAATGGGATGGTTTGGAGTAGATAATCTCAAGGACTTCTTTTAATTCTAGAACCCTATGAGTCTACAATATTTTCCTTTTATAAGAAAAGATTCCATAAATACTCACCTTAAAAATAGCTTCCTAGTCTTTTGGCATACCTCTGAAATTATTGGATACACTAAAATACACTGAGTAGCTTGTCAAACTTACTTTCCCCTAATTAAATGGTTGTTTTCATCACTTCTTGTAATTTATTTTCCTCTAGATAACAGGAGAATATATCAGCCTTGTAATTGTATTAAATATTTCCCTCATAACATATTGTCAACCGAGTCCTGTTGAATTAATGAATTGTGTGCATGTTTGAAAGTGGGGTTGTACTTGTCTAATTGTGGCATCAGTTGTCATAGTGACTATCAACCAATCAGTGAATAAACAAGCAGACTTGGCAGCGTTCTGGTGAAGAAAGCTATGTGCGCAGTTGTCAGCCACAGCTCTGTGGTGGTAAAAAACGATATCTGGCAGCTAAACCAATGTGCTGACCACTCTCTGTATTTCTACCCTTATTTCAAGTTAAATCTTGGTCTTCTACCTGAATACTAAAAGACCATATGTCTTTGAAGTAGGTTTGTTATTAATAGATCTCTTTTTATAAACTGTGAGTAGGATGATGAGCTATTTGTATACATGTCCTCTGAATGCAACTCCTGAGATTACATATATACATACACACATATATGTGAACACATATATGTATATATGTATGTATGTATGTATGTATATGTATGTGTGTATTTGTAGCTACAAATGCCAGGTCTTAAAAGGAAATGGGTCTTAAAGGAAATCTTTTTATGCCTACTATTAAAACATGTCGAGTGATCTATAAATTACCCCATGTACATAAACAGTGGGTTAAAATTAGGTTCTCTCTGTCTGTCATCACTGCAATATTAATCATCAGAGTTTGGGTCCTTAATGCTAATATGTACCTTTTAGCAGTCTATGTCACTACATATTAAATTACATGATGGCTGACAGATTTTTAAATCAAAACTTACATTGATGTTTTTTTTCTTTCCTTATCATGTCATAACATGATAAGGAATAGAGCCATTTTTGCTTACATGTATAACAATTTCCCCTATGTGCAATGTGTTCATATTGTTAATTTCTGAAATATATTAAAATTCTCAAGCAGGACCTCTCTGAGGTGTGTGCACTTGCTCACCAAAGTGGGCTGTGAATATTTGATTTGAAATCAAGGAGTTGTACCAAGAAAATTTCATTATTTCCACAAAAAAAAATCTAGAGAACAAATATTTTCCAGTATAACAAAAAAGTCATAAAATACTTAATTTTCTATGAACTTTTTCTTTTTTTGCGCATTGAACTGATTTTATGTCCATTGATTGTGTTGGCCAAAATGCTCTCTAAAATCACTTGAGAGGAAGAGGGTCGTTTCAATGTGTTAATACCAAATTGATAACCTTCATATTCATCATCTATCAAGAAGGAAATTAGATTACCTTCTTGACTACAAGTTATCAGATTTTATGAGGAACATGAAGGAAGACTATCTATTTAGTCAACAAAGATTATGTTGAAATTATTCCTTTCCATGGAGCCTGAAGGAGAGAATAAGTGAAGATCATGCAAGAGGCCCATGTGTAAG
Source organism: Phascolarctos cinereus (assembly GCF_003287225.1). Lineage (NCBI taxonomy): Eukaryota > Metazoa > Chordata > Mammalia > Diprotodontia > Phascolarctidae > Phascolarctos > Phascolarctos cinereus. The sequence goes on from NW_027555847.1 coordinate 35,644,327, forward strand.
GTCATTCTGATGTAAGAACTTTTCTGCCACTGCCAGGAATCAAAGCGTAATAGTGGTGACTCTCCCAAATGGCTACAGCATCTTTTAAAATAAAATATATTAAGGGCATTTGCGTATAAAGCCTACCTGAGGGAGTCCCTTTCTCCCTTTTATGTCTCTTTAATGAAGTGTGAATTTCCCTTTTCAGGCTTTGATTCTTGACACTGACTGAAGTTCATAGTTAGTCAATACAGCTATACTCCACCCTTCAGCTTGGGCTTTACCAGACTCACGGAGAGCTAGAAACATAGCAATGAAATTCATTGTGTGCATAAAAATATAATCTCTATTTCTGGCATTACTCACTTCTCTACAGAATGATTTTATGAACTTCTTAATCGGAATCCCCTTTCCAATTTTTCAGCTCTGCAATCTATCCTCCACACAACTGAAAAACCATCTTCTGAGGGGGAAAAAAACATCTCTGACCACCACATCACCCTCTACTAAAGATGCCTCAGTTACTCCCTTTTGCCTCAGACAAATAAAAATTTGACTTTCCATTGGCATTTAAAGTTCTTTACATTCTGACTCTGTTATCATTCCATCATTAATTCCTTTTACTTCTCTTTATGTGCTTTTCATTCTGGCTAAGCTGCCTATACTTTCTATTCCCAATCACAAGATTGCATTTCCCAAATGTCCCATGCCTGGAATATACTTCCCCAGCACATCTTCCTCTTAGAATCTTCCTTCCATCAAGGCTTAATTCAGGTGTAACTTCCTATGGGAAGCTTTTCTTCATACTCCGATCAGTTCTTGTTTCTCAAGTAACCTGATATTAACTTATCTGTGTATATGCTGCTTCCTCTTCCAACCTCAACACACACACACACACACACACACACACACACACACACACTTCAGATAAAAACACAAGTTGTTTGGTGAAAGGATATATTTTTTTAAATTTTGTTTTCATATTTTCAGCACCTCACAAAGGGGCTTGCTCATAGATGATTAAGAGAGGCTTAGTTAATTTAATGAATTTGAGGGGCTAGCCTCACTTTCCTGCAATCTGTCTGTTATCCTTACATGTTCAGCTCACCTGTTGTACTGATCAACCATGTCTGCCCTTTCTGACAAGCCATTGTTGTTACTATATCACATTCTGCACTTTGGGTCAAGTGTGATTGTGATTCTTCTGAAATTATGGTATCCCATTATTTGCAATGTAATAGCATCAATGGGATAATATTAACATTTATAAAGATGGCTTTTATAGCAACAACTACTTGAAATTAGCACTACTGGTCAAATCTTAAGGAAATTGGGTAACAATTTGGCAAAACATAGAATTAGATCCATACATCACACTGTATACCTCAATGAATTCCAGCTGGATGATAGGCTTAAAAATCAAGATAAACTAATAAAAAAAAAAGATGCAAGAAAATAGAATAAGGTGTTCATCTCAGTTATGGATGCCAAATTGCTTAATTTTTTCTATTCAAAAATGTATTTATATATTTATTTCACAATTTCATGAGTAACAGGAGCAGCCAGTGAGGAGCAGATTGTCTTTCAAGGCAGACTGGAAATTTCTGCATCTCGCAGTCTTAGAGAGTTGCTTGAAGGCTCTGGGAAGCTATATTATTTGCCCAGGCCACAGAGGCAAACACATATTAGAAGCAAGAATCAAACTCAAATCTTCCTGGCTCTGAGTCCTTTCCTTTCCCTACTACACCAGGAATTTTTAACAAGATAGATATTTCATCACATTATTTTTTTTAATCTGTACAAATAATAATAAAGAAAATTAAAAGAAAATAACAGATTGGAGGAAATATTTATTGCATATGGGAGAGATAAAAATAAAAACAGCCAAAGCATACAACTCCCAGTCCACAATGGATAAATGGCCAAAAAATATGGAAAAAAAATCAAAATATGAAACGTGAGCAAAATAAAAAACACAAGGTATCAATAATTATTTGGAAAAATTCTCAAGTTCACCAATAATCAAAAATATACAAATTAAGACAACATTTTGGTACCCTTGATAACTTTAAAATCGACAAAAATGTTTAAAAACAATGAAATCTAATATTGGCACACATAAGCAAATGTACATTCCTTTGTTATTGGTGGGATTTTAAACTTGTAGAATCTTTTTTAAAAAACAATCTAGAAATATGCAGTAAATTTACAAAAATAAGCATTCACTTTGACCTGATATTTCACTGTTGTATTTATGTTCCAATAATTCAAACAAAAACAAAAAAAATTGTTAAGAGATTTCATGGCAACATTATTTGTCTTTGGAAAAAAAAACTAGAAGCAAGTTAATGACCAGCAATAGGAGGAGCACCTGAACAAATTGTGGTTGATAAATGTAATGGAATACAATAATGTGATTAAAACTGACAAGTATGAGGAATAGAATGAAATCTACAAAGATCTTTTTTTTAATAAAATAAAACAAAGAGGAAAAAGCAGAGCTCAAAGAAGAGGTACAAACTAACACTAACCACATGAGAGAAGAGAGAAGGAAAATGAGTAGAAAAAGAATCCCACTGAGAACTTAGAGGGTGTAGCTGAAAGGTTATGGTATTGTACAGGTTGAAATTCACTTACTTAAATGTTAATAGTTGCAAAGTAAATAGTTGCATTAATGGATTATGTTGTCTACATTAAATAATTTCTCAAAAGAAAATTTAAATTAGCAATTTTATTTGAACCAACCAACTGTATGCTACAACAAGAGAAAATGACTTTTTACAGAAAATAGATTACTTTAGTAGGAGAAAAAGGAAACTTAACAGGACAATCAAATTGGTACAGTCTTATGGGTGGAAGAAACCTGAGGATCATCTGGTCTAAAACCTTGTTTTCTAGAGAAGGAAACTGAAAACATAGGAGAAGGATTTCCCTAAGGTCAAACACGAGTAAAGAGCTAAGCAGAGAACTCAAATACATATCCTTTGATTTCAAAATGCATTGGCCTCTGAGCTAGCCTCTGTATGTCAAGATGAGATTGAACCATTGAAAGCAGATGGCCATTGACACCACAGAAGTGTCTCACAAATGAGCCTAAAGAACATTCTTTTTCATGAGGAATAAAATGTCTTGGGGAAAAAGAAGGGTGCATTTTTTTGGTGGAATATTACCATTTTTATGGTAAGGTAGTTAAACAAAACCTCAAATCTCAAGGTCCCTATTCACACATACTGATAATAACCAACACAGTTGTCCACCTTGGAAATAACAAACGCACTAGACCGTAATGGACTCTTCAAGTTACACTTAGTGTGCAGCGCTCCTAACTGTATCACTGGGAGCATGTATCAGGCACAAATGTCTCCATCAGAGCATAAACACCTTGGCCTCTAGCCTCAGAGAGTTTATCAGTGCCATGGGAGATATTTGCTGCTCCTCCACAATGAATGAACAGCTTGCAGTTACATATTAATCTACTTGATGACCTAGAAGAAGAACATGGGAAATAATATTAAGTTGCTTGTTCCCAACTGTACCACCCTTCTATTATTATTTGATGGCCTTGATCCTTATATTTGCCTCTGTTTCTCACATTTTTTTTTCCTTTCTGTTCCATTTTAAGTACAAGATTTGCTTTCTCTTTTCTTCATTCTCACCAAAGTCTAACTTGACTTGGAATCAAGGAAGCAGATTATTAGCATTTCTAAAAGCTAATACATGAGCATTTAATGTGGCTTGCAGTGACTGTGGCAGCTGGTATGTTAGCAACCAAAATATTCTGCCCTAGTAGAAAATGCTCTGTTCTTACTGATGCTCCATTCGCAGTGCCTGTAGGTGCTATGTTGGCTTAACAATCTCTACAAAGTACTTGGAGATGCAACAGTCATTGTGACTGGAGTAAAATAAATAAATATGGGGTTTTTAAAAAGGAATTCTGATCATCTTAATGGACCCTCTGATGAGGCAAATGTGGATGCTAGCTGCTTGAATTAGTCATATATCTCTACGTAAACATAAATATAATGATATGCTCATATTTATTAAGGTTGTTATGACTCAACTTTGCTTATTATCCTATTCAGATAAGTACATGTTGAAATTTGTAGAACTCTTTTCATTTCTTCCAATATAATCTGTATTTAATAATAACCAGTAGTGATGTAACTGCTAAATTTAACAGAATGTGCATCTGCTATTCTGGGAAACTCATGAAATTAATATCTTTTGATTTCTAATAAGGATCTCTACTATCCCTGTCCAAACAAAAGCATTGATGATGTGTGATAGATAGAAGGCTAATTTTTGTACAAAATGTTAAAAAGAGAGTCCTGTTCCATAGGAATTACATTTAGGTCCCTTTTCATGCAAAGAATAAATCCTGTGAAGTGGTTGCATTATTCAAATTTGCACTACATATTTCCATTGGGCTGGAACCAATTACCATATTTTATATAATTACAACTTCGAATAGTACAAATTCTAATACATATGACCACTTCACAGGATACATTATTCACACTAATTATGACCTGGCTGTATATATATTTCTCAAGTAAACATTAAAACTGGTCTATCTTCCTCACATAAATTCAAAAAAAACTCTCATTTTCTAGTAATTTCTGAGGGTTTTTTTCTTTCTTTCCCCTTTCATTATTAAAGTGAAATCAAAATTGAATAAATCAAAAATTAAATCTAAAACACAATAATCTGTAATATGTCTCATAAAAGAAAATTCCTCCATTGTTGTCAGGATCTGTCATCATTACTAAAGATTTTAGCAAGTGCCAATTATTTTCTTCAGAAGGGAGGTCAATGAGAAACTTCATAAATTATCATTCTGCTTACTTTTAAATTCTAAAAACTATGTAGTATTAATTTGTTTAAAAGTCATATTTTTTCAATTGTCATGATAGTAAAACTTTAGGACAACTTGGATTTGTAGGGTGAAATGCCATAGTTGGGAAATTGAAGCATATTTCATTAAATTTCATTCCTATAAGCAATATAGAGGCAAGCAAAGAGTTTTATGTTTGAAGTATAAATAAATAATCTAATGAATTTTCTAAATATTCTTCTATATTAGAACTATCAGTCATGACATATGTGGTTCTCTGAAGTCAATGTACTAAGGAGTTTTCTCTTCTATGATCTCTTCCACTTCTGTTTCACCTAGTTTTGAAAGAGGTCTAGCAATATAGATGATTCCATGTTGACTATGAAAGGATTTTTCAGAAATAGGGCAGTATTCATACTGACTAAAGTGATGCTCAGTACTATATCTGATTTGTCTGTTTGCTTTTCTATATATTTATGGAGTTTTCTGTTATTTCAGGAGTCACTGAAGTATGCAGAAAGTAGCATTCCAACTATTTGGAACCATCTGTTTCAGATGATGTTACTGGCAGCTTGATTTTTTTCCCCCTTCCAGTTTAGTCAGAATTAATTTTTTTGACTTATTTGAACGAATAATTAAAATGCTCTTCTGCTTTTGTTGTTGTTGAGAGGCTTTCTGAGTGCCACCTCCAAGAAACTTTAAGCACCTTGATTATTGCATTAAAAATGAAATTTAGTTGCCACCATAGCTCAACTGTTAAAATCATCAAAAACCATCAAGATTTCCCATTCTTATCTCTCACAAAAGGATTTTTGTAAGAAAGCAAACCCTATAAAAATGTAGGAGAAACAAACCTAATTTGGAGGCAGCTGTATATTTAAACCAAGGCTCACACTGAAGTTTGATTGACTTTTATCTTTGTAGGACCTATCTTTTAAATGCATAAGTACAATTTTTTTCAAGTTCTCTCAGTTCTGGATACTGTCAGGACTGTCTTATTAAAGTAACTTTAAAACAAGCCCAATCTCAAATCTACCCAAACCACCAGAGCTATAACTAGGAATGTTTGTGCCTGGGACAAGCACCATAAACCACAGCTTGAAGAAATGACCTTCATTTAAGGTGGTGGGGATGGGAGAAGAGATTTCCCAACTAGGAAGAGACAAGCCTATCAGATGAGGGAGGGAGTAAAGTCCTTCAGGGGAGGGGCTCACCCAAGCTCATAGAGTCCTACTGTAACTAATTATTTTTAGTGGCTATTTCTCTATACTGAAGGACTTTGAATGCTATCAGTGTTTGCCCTCCAAATTTTAGGGCCATAGGCACAGCCCAGGTCACCTTGGCCTAGTTACTTATAAAAGTGTTTAAATTTGAGAAAAATTAATAAAGTAACCATATTAAAAAGGAGGTCACCCACAGTGGGAATAATACAGTTACCACTAGATTTAAAATGTATTACATGGTGCCTTTTGTTAGGAGTTACCTTGCTAGTCATACTTTGTTTAGGATAATATTAACAGTGATATGTCTCCTTTTATTACATACTCAGATTCTGAGTGTCAGTAGAAAGCTGTCCCATAATTAAATGTCTGCTATGAGTAACCCACAATGTAAGCCATTTGAATGCAGACTAAAGAGTTTGTCTAGTTGACAATATTTCACAGAAAAATGCAAATCTCTTTCTTTGTATTTATGAAATGGCACACAAATCATCTGTACAGGGACAGAGATTTACATGCTATAAAGATCTTATATGCTTAAAGGGTAAAACAAATGTGTTTGTTTGTATATCAAAATCTTAAGACAACATCATGGTGAAGAAAAAAATATATACCTATCCAAACTCTTGAATTTTTATATACTGAGAATAAAAAAAAAAGATAATAATATTCTCCTGGTAATGCCATATGGCTATGAGTCATGGAATACCACAGTCTCCAAAATATTAAGGTTGAGGGTCACCCATAGGGCTTTGGAGAAGCAGCATGTGGGGGGGTGTGAGTAGGCTGCAACACATTACTAACTACAAATTGCCCAAGAGAAGAGGTGTAAAAGATATCAGCAGAGAGAGATATGCCTGGAAAAAGAAGGTGGGCTGGCCATGTGGTGAGAATTAGAGATAAGTAATGGAGAACTTGTGTATCCATTTGATTCCATGTAATGCCAAGAAAACTAAAGGAAGGCTTCCAGAATATTGGGTAGACTCCCCGATTATGGGAGATCTTACAGGATGAGAGGGCATAGGTGGCTTGCAATCTGCATTTTTTGGGAAAGTAAGCACACTCGTGAGATCACGCATTAATTGAGGAATAGCAAATTATTAAACTGAAAGAGAGATCAGATGATCTTTTACATAAACTTAAAGAATTATTCAAAATTTAAATTATCTGAAATTATTTGAAATAAGATGAAGGTTTTTTGGGGGCTATAGCAAATACACAGGAGATAGTTTATTGCATGAAAAGGACTTGAATGGACCACATAGCAAGAATGACAGACAATAGAAGGGTCACTCAATTACAACCTACATCCTATAGGTCTGTGAATGGCTGACCACCATAATAAAAATTGGGCAGGATGAACCCAAAGTCTGGGGGTTGGACCAAAAAAAGATAGAACACAGCATCATTAACTTGGGCATTTCTAAAACTGTTATTCTCACTGTGTTGAGTGACTTAAATGTGAATGTGAATGACCTGTATCACTAGTGAGATACTCAGCCAGGAGATTACAACTTTTCTCAAACATTTAAAGACTAAATAATTAAGTAATGGTGCCTATGGAATAAAAAATAAATATGAATTATGAATATATTATCTTACATTTTGTGACATTCTATGTTTTGTATTTTTTTTATTGGCAAATCCTATGGCTTTTTCAAGGTCATCATGCTCTTTAAACTATTTACAACATCCATCCTGGCCTACTACCACACAGATACTTTCTACTTTTTTTGGCTTGTAAATCATGGATTTCTCTCACTTTCCTTGTAATCTGAATGACTACACTTTCCCTGTCTCATTTCCTGATTTCTTCCCCTCCACAATCGTTAACATCCCCAAGAGCTCTGTCATGTACCCTGGTCCTGTTTATGTCAACTATATCCTTTAATGATCCCAGCTTCTCTCATTAGAGATAATTACTATCTCAGTTCAAATGACACATATACATATAGATTGTATATGCACATACATATACAATATGTACTATATGTGCATATAGATATATGTATTATATAAACATGTCTATGTAAACATAAGCCTATATTTATACATATATATCTCTGTGTTTATCTGCATGTGTCTATATATAACATATATGGATTTCCCTAATTTATCTCATGAGTTCTAGTCTCTCACTCCCAATTCTTACTTGTGATCATCACTTTAATGTCTTTCTGATAAATAAAATTCAACATTCTCATGTCACTTTCCTCCTCAAAAACTTTCAGCAAATCCCTGTTACCTGTAGGGTAAACCATAAACCCCTTGTTCTGATACATAAGGTCCTCCACAATCTGATTCCAACTTTGCTGCTTTAATTCAAAACATGCCTTTTATACACTCTATATTCCAGCCCAATGAGAGTCCTAGGTGTTCTATGAACACATCTGTTCACACAAGTTTTCCCCACAATTGAAAAACATTCCTACATTGTCTCTATTTCATAAATATAATCTCAGCTCTAGAAGTATCTTTTTAATGAAGCCTTTTTAGATCCCTTCCCACCCCCACCCCCTTCTAAAATGTATTATACCTTTTCAAATTGTCTTAGAGTCCCTTTGTGGCTCTCTCTTCCTGCTTCTACCTCTCTACCTTATATTGTCCTTCTCTGTGTATATTTCACATTCTTTATGGGAGACTGTAAACTCTGAGAGACAAGGACTGTATTTCTTGTTGTTGTTGAATCGTGTCCAACTCTTCATGACCACATTTGGTGTTTTCTTGGCAAAGATGCTAAAGTGGTTTGTCATTTCTTTTTCTAGCTCATTTTACAGATGAGTCTGAGGCAAACAATATTAAGTGACTTGGCCAGGGTCACATAGCTAGTAAATGTCTGAGCCCGGATTTGAACTCAGGAAAAGGAATCTTACTGACTCCAGGCACAACATTTGATTTACCGCACTACCCACCTGCCCAAGGACTATATTACTTTTCCTCTTTGAAGGCTTAGCACCTGGCCTAGGATTTTACAAATAGAAGAATATGTGAGTTTAATATATGAGTTTATTTACTCATGTATATATGCACTCATACATATACGCACATGTATATATGTGTACGTATACCTACATGTATACATACATACCTATGCATATGGTACTCACTATATGTTTTCTGTAGATAATCCCTTAAAAGGGAAGGAACAGGCAACATTGTTTCAAACCCAAGAGACCATTTAGGAAATCTGTTAAGTCAACCAACTTTCTAAAAGATACTAAATCTTAGAGAATCTCAAATGCAGGGTAATACGGCTTTTTTCTGTTTTTCCCATGTGGCCTATCAATGTCATCTTATTGTCATTCTTAGGAATCTATCTGTAAGCTTCGTTCATAAGTGACCTGTAAAACTGAAAGGATTTGGGGGCAGCTAGGTGGCACAGTACACAGAGCACTGGCCCTGGATTCAGGAGGACCTGAGTTCAAATCCAGCCTCAGAAACATAACATTTACTAGCTGTTTGACCCTGGGCAAGTCACTTAACCCCATTGCCTAAAAACAACAACAAAAAAAAACCTGAAAGGATTATAATATGACTGTAAGTCCAGGAACACAAAATAACATATGGCAAAATGTAGGGGACCACATTTGTTAATTATGTGCATTTCTACTCGACTGATACAGCCAGACCAAAATCACAACTCCATTACCCACCTCTATCTTGCCTTGCACGAATAAAATATGCAAAATAATAACTGGGAAAATAGCAACTCAAAATGGATAATGGTTTAAATGTAATATTTATGCTTTAATTACGAGGAAGTTGTACTAGATGACCTTAAAAGTTATGATCATAAGAACTTGATTTCATCAGAGTAGACATTCCCTCACCCAAATACAGATGGAGCTCATCTAAGGTATATTGAAACCTTTGCTGGAAGTCTATGTGAGTTAATGTTATAGGAAAAGTAAGTCACCAACTAGTGGCCAGCCTTATAGGTATGAGTTTTTCTACACTGTTTTTAGGCTGAAACTTGGACAGCAGATATAAAGGCTGTCAGGAGCTCAGTACTCAAAGCCATTCCAGATTGAGAGATCCGGTTTTTACTCTGCTAACATATCCTTTGCAAACCCACAATCACCTTCATGCCAGGATGAGTACTTGGACTCAGATTTTAATGGCTACAGATTATTTTTAGTTCTCTATGGGAAAAGGTATTTAAAAATTGATATGTTGATTATGTTCGGAACTCAATGAATAAATCAAAATATTCACCTATTTTTAAAAAATAAGAAGGAATCTATCAAAAGATGAAATTGTATGACCATTGAGTTTATTCATATAGCTTGATTCTGCTGTGCGTAAGATCTGAATTATAATATTAAAAAAAGAACAACCTTGAAACAAAATATGCATGTTGTATTTAGACTACAGCGAAATCAGATCAAAAATGTTTCCTTAAAGTTAAATAAATTAATAAATTTGCTATGTCAACTTTTTTCCATGCTTTGGAGCATTTTCATAACCCTCACTATCAAATATTATGACTTAACTTTTAAAAAACCTCTAAGTCAGTAATCATGACATGTGAGCCATCCTGTCATAGAAAAAGGATCAGTTGCCATATTGCAGATGACTCTTCACAACTATCTTTCCAACAAGTTCAATGTAGGTCAATGCTACTATAATTATCAGTCTAGTAAATCAATAATTCCTGAAAGCATTGGCTGCATAATGTATTCAAGTGACATCATGGTAAGCAATTGAAAACAAATCTTAGATTTGTTCACATACCCATTCTCTTTTCTTTCTCCTCATCCAACCTTCTCTTATTCTCATATGCAATAGAAATCTTTTCTACTTTCTTATTCTTTTTCCCTTTCATATTTTGTTTAGCTTTCAAGCATCTGCTAGGTGCTAAACAGAACATGTAAAGTTCCCATCTCTGAAGTGACTTTGAGGAACAAGAAGAAACAGCTAAAAATATATTAAAGTATATTACAGTCAAAATGTCAGTTTATGACAATTTAGGGGAAGATAAAGTTATCTGCAATCTCTCTGTATTTGCTAACTCCTTATTACTCATTTTATTTTTTTCCTCCTTTCTCTAGCCCACCTCTCCTTTTACCAACAACTTTTTGATCTTCATATTTTCTGTTTTTGAACCAGTTTTTCCCTATTTGTTTCCTTTCTCCCACTACTCTCCCTTCCCTTCTTCTTTCCTGCCACCATCTCTTCCCCTCTCCCTGTGTTTCTCTTCATTTCTGACAGAAAGTTTTTTAAAAATTGAATCCAATATTGAAGAGAATAAATTTAATGGAAAAAAATCAAATGTTACTAATACTAAATCAAAATGAAGATTCAAACAGAATTGGAAGCTGTTCACCAAAAGGGAGAAATTTGAACTCAGAAAATTCATTTCCACCCTATACTACTTCAAGTACTATCCCTTAAATTGTTGCTATTTTCATTATGCTATTCATATACTAAAAATCATACACTGCTTTCCTGCTGTTGAAAGGATAAATCCCAAACTTCCTGACCTAGTATTCAAGACTTTCAAAACCTATTGCCCAAACTACCTTCTCAACTTTATCTCTCATTCACCACTTCTTTAAACAGATTCTTCAGGCTCATTTTCCCCATTAGACTGTGAGTTCCTTGAAAGAAGAATATGTCTTTTGACTTTTTTTGAATCACCAGGGCTTAACAAAGTATCTGGCTCATAGTAGGCCATTGTAAGTGCCTGAATACATCTTTTCATTCTTACCTTTGCACCTCAGTTCATTTTATTCACCCTGGCTCCTATAAATTTTAGGTGCCTCTAGTAAAATCCTTCCTACTTTCTAAGTATCTATGGTACATAGTTTGGCGGATATACATGGAGAGATTTCTCCCTTCTCTTTCTTTTCTCAGTTTAAATTCCTTTCAATGAGACCTTTAAGGCTTCAGACAACTACATTCTTAACAGATCTTTCCAGGCTGGGCATTCCCTGATAGAAATGCTCTTACATAAAATAGGCTTTAAAAAAAAAAAGCAAACAAACATCTGCAGTCATCTAGAATGTGACTCATTAGAGAAATAGTATTAGGCAGGAAATATAAAACTGCTTCTTTAATTAAAAATTCAGAAAACTCAATCCTGTCAAAACTCAGAACAACAAATTCTAGGGTCTGAATCACAGAACCATTTTTTTTTAGTTAGAAGAGACCTAGAGGTCAACCTTAGCAGAATCCTCACTCTAAAAGTCATCCAGCCTCTGTCTTTTTCAATCAATCAATAAAGGCCATGGCTTGAAGACCTTTAGGAATCCACTCCTTCCCAAAGTAGCTCATTCCACTTTGGGACACCAATCCATCAATTAATCGATATTTGTTAAGTTCCTACTATGTGCCAGGTACTGTATTAAGTGTTGATGATACAGAAAGAAGCAAGAAATAGCTTCTGCTCTCAAGAAGCTCATCATCTTATTGAGGAGACAATAAACAAATAAATGTATTTAAATGGGCTATTTACAGGGTAAATCAGAATAAGACACCTTGAGTTAAATATATTCTTCACAAACTTTGCAAAATCTATTTATTGCTCAGTAGCTATAATTTCCATGAGGATACCTCTCCGGGCACCAAACATATCACTCTGCCCATACATAGGAAATATTTAACAAGTTTGATTGTTTTCTAATTGAATTTCAATCTTTTTAAAATTAAGTACCTTTTCATCAACAAAAATCTACCTGGTCTTTCTCCTGCTTTTCTATCTCACCCCAACATTGAGATGAAGTAAAACAAAACCCATCATGAACAAAACAAATTTCCCCATTGGCCATGTCCAAAAACAGTATGTCCCAATCTGCACATTGCCTCACTATCAGGAGGGGGGAACATGTTTTGTCATATGTCCTCTAGAATTATGGTTGGTCACTACATTGATCAGAGTTCCCAAGTCTTTCAGAGTTGCTTGTCTTTACAATATTGTTATTACTGTATGAATTATTCTCCCGGTTCTGCTCACTTTACTCTGCATTAGGTCATACAGGTCTTCCCAAGTTTCTCTGAAACTATGCCCTTCATCATTTCTTATAGCACAATAGTATTACATCACATTCCTATACCATATCTTATTCCCCAACTGATAGGTACCCTTTGCTAATTGAGTTCCTCTAAGTTGCCCCCACCTGAACTAAGAGAAAAAAAGTAGAAACCTCCCTGAATAAGTTTTATTTCCAAGAAATATATTGTGGTATGGATTCTAATTCAGTTATGAGTGGATCTAATAACTTCCCAGGTTGCTTCCAACTCTGTGTCTCCATGATTTTGTTAGCAACATGCATTTCTTGAATTCAGAAGGCAGTTATTTGTAAGAATCAGTGATTTTACACAATATAATAATCAGAGATCACTTATCAACCTTCAGGAAGTCATTTAATTATGAAGGATGTAGCCCTATTAATCTCTGTATATTGTATCACATGTCTAGGGGCATTTGTTCTGACTATAATTGCTGTTTTTTAATTTAAAGCTAACATGTTGACTGACCTTGAAAAATGAGAAGGAATACTGGTTGTCTTTTTTGAGCATCTCAGTAAGCCACTCAATAAATATTAAGTGACTACTTTGTGCTAAGCACTGGAAATACAAAGAAAGTCAAATGACAGTCCTTGCCCTCAAGGAGCTATCAAGTCAATTCACTGCTGAGCTGGGTAACTTGGTATCCAGGGCCTCACATACCAGTATTATTCTATCACTGGGCTTCTCACCTTCTAAGCTTTGGAATGTCACAAAGTCCTAGCTATGCCCAATACCCCTTCACCCAAGGTACAAAATAATAGATATAATAGAGACAGAAAAAAACAGTGGAGCTAGTGTTCATGGTTTTATGTCAGCCATTGTGGGGAGAGTAGGTCAAATTCTGGCACAATCATTTATACCAGCTCTGTATAAGGGACATTCTGAGACCCCTCATCCACTAGAGACTCATTGCATCTTATCCTCCTCGCTGGATACGATAGAATGAAAAAAAAAGCTGATTCATCTGGGTTGTACTTTCTATAAGCATCCTCAATTCTTTTTTTTTTTAGGCAATTGGAGTTAAATGACTTGTCCAGGGTCACACAGCTAGTAAGTGTCAAGTGTTTGATCTGAGGCTGGATTTGAACTCAGGTGCTCCTGACTTCAGGGCCGGTGCTCTATCCACTATGCCACCCAGTTGCTCCAGCATCCTCAATTCTTGCCCAATAGTCAAACAAAAGATGCCTCATCTTCACATAATAAGGGCAGAAATAGTGAGAGCAACTGTGCATGCTCTGACGTGGGGAACAGGACCTCTCCATTACATATCATCATACATTTCTAGAAGCAGGGTCTCCAGTTTCTTCCACATGGGTTGACAGCATATGCAGCATAGTCCAAGGATTACACATACTCTCATTATCCAAGTCCCCATTACAATTATATATAATCATACATTATCCCAAATGGAACGTAAGCTTTTTGAGGACAGAGGCTACTTTTTTCTTTGGTCTTTGTATCCCTAGAACCAGCACAGTACTATTTGCCTAGAAACAGGCACATAACAAAATATTGTTGAATTAAATTTAATGAGAGGCCCTTAACATGGCTAAATCTTACAGGAAAAATCTCATCCTAGAAAATATTTCAGCACACAATTATGGGAACAAAACACCAAGGATATCGAAAAGCATAAACAATCATTGCAGCCTGCCCCTGCCTTGCCTCCAAAATCACCCTCTGTATCTTATTTTGAATAAGTTTATCGTATTTGCACCACGTTAAGCAATTATAATTCTTCCCTTGGGTTTTTAAAAATTACTGATAACCTTTGTTTATGCATCTCCTTCATTTCCAAATATATCTCTTCACCTTGGTATCAAGAATTTTTTTAAAAAGCAAAAAGAATCCATTCAGCAAAATAACCAATACATCAATCATATGATAATATATATGCTATTACACATGTGTAACTATATCCTATGGCCATTTATCCATCGCAGAGGGGCTCTTGGTGTTTTGTTTTGGTTGGTTTGTTTGTTTTTTGTATTTCAGGTAGTTCCCCTTTAGCTTTTTAAACAGCTTCCTTATGTTCAATTACAATCCAAATGCTGAGCTGGACCCTTTGACCAAAATTTAACAAAGATCCCTATTTAACAACCCTGGATGGGATACCACTAAACCATCCCCAAATCTGGCATTCTACAGAGAGCTGTTGCACCAAGTAAACAACCTCCTTCATGAACTTCAGTTCTTATTAGTTAGAGAGCACTAAAGTACTGACAGGTAAGAGGCTGGCTTTACTGTGTTCTTTAGGTCCCCAATCAGATCTACCTGCTGTAGCTTTAAGGCTAATTAATGAATTGACTGCTGCTGTTTTGAATAAATCCTCAAATCAAAGTCTAGCATCAGAGGCTGCTTCTAAGTTAAAACACAAGAGATTATTTAGGAGGATGATAAAACCCTGATTAATTGTTTGATTTTAAAACAATTAGATTAAAATATTGTTTGAAATCATTCATTTTGCTCAGTTGACATTTTAATGCACAAATATAATTACAGACTCTTTAAGGCCGCCTAATTTTCACTTTGATATATACGTTGGCAATTGTATATTTGAAATGGAATCATAAAATGGAAAACTTTGTGTTTAATCACGGTGTCAAAAATTATTAGGTAATAACCGCTGGAGAAGAGGATGTGGTAAAAGATACAAAGGCCCATATTTAAGGCATAATTTTTCTAATACTTACTGTGATTTTAAGATGTCATGTCGTCATATGAAGGTTAGCAGGTCAGATACCAAATGGACTTTTTAAAAAATGTTAAGTGATCAATTTACACTCATAAAAGGGTTAAGATTACTGGAAGCTAAAGTCCTCTTTGACCAGAGTCTAGGTACATCACTGGAAAAAAAGAGACAATAAAGGTTTCCCTCTTCTAACTGTGCAACCAGCTGAGAAAAAAAGTAAACCCAAATAGCTTAAAGGAATATGGCCTAGAAATGTGGGCTTGCACAAAGATCTATTAAAGATCATGAAACTAAAATGTTGAGTCTACAATATATTATTTAAAGATGTGCTTCATTAATCCTGGCATGGTCCTTATGCTTCTTCTCTGTAAGCTAAATCATAGCCCTTCTCCCCATGATATCCACATAACACTGCTGGGTTGTAGCTTTGAAGAGAATCATCTCTTGACAAAACTGATTTCTGTTTTAAACGGAATTTTTTACTTTGTAAAATTGTGGGTGATTAAGGAAGTATTTAAAAATCCATCTCAAAAAGAGAATAGCATATTTCTTTTGTTGATTCAAGCCCATGTGTAGGTCTGAAAAAATAAAACTTTGGGGAATGAATAAACCAGAAAAAAATGGAATTGATTCTAGGCACTTCATAGCACATCTAGATTTGCCACATTTGAAATGTGGCATCATTCAACTAGAGGAGGACTTCTGAACCAAAAGATGATCATTAACGTGTCCTTCTTTATGCCCTGGGTACGTTCCTGAAGCATTGTATGTGGGGGCTTTTAAAAATATGTCACATGAAATGTTGAGAGGCTCTGGGAAAATGGGTATACGAGAATCCTGTTGGTTGAGCTCTGACTTGGTCCAACTATTCTGGAAAATAATATACTAGGCCCACACCCCAAAGAGATCAAATAAAGAGGAAAAGGACCTATAGGCTCAAAAATATAACTGCTGTTTCTGTAATAGCCCAAAAACTGGCAAATAAGGTAATGTCCTCCTATTGGGAATGGCTTAACAAATTATAGCACATTATTTATTTTGTGTGTGTATGTGTCTGTTTGTGTGTGTGTGTGTGTGTGTGTGTGTGTATTTCTTCATTAAACTGTGAGCTCCTTGAGAGGAAGAACTATTTTTTTGGTCTTTCTTTGTATTCTGTGCTTAGTATAGTACCTGGCACCTAGTAAGTGCTTAATATAATTCTTCTTGATCGACTGACTGAATAGAATAGAACATCATTACTCCTTAAGAAATGGTAAAAATAGTTTCAGAAGAAACTGGGAAAAACTGTATGAACTGATACAAAGCAAATTGAGCAGGAAGAAAAAAACTATGCAATGACAACAACATTGTAGAAAGAGAAAAAAAACAATTTGAAAGACTTTAAAACTCTGATCAATGTGATAATAAACCATGAGTCCAGAAAACTGATGATGGAACACATTGCTCATTTACTTCCAGAGAGGTTATGACCTTAAAATAGAGAGATGCTCTTTCAGGCATGGCCAACGGACTAATTTGTCTGCTGCTTTATGCATGTTTATGATGGGGGGGGGTGTTATTTTTTATTTGGAAGTATTGTTTGTTGTTGTTGTTTTCAGTGGAAGATAGAGAAAGGGACAGACTGATTATAAATTCTCATAGAAATAAATAAACTTATTTATTTAAAATACATTTTAAACGCCTTCTTAGAAATCCCAAATATGTATACCAAAGTCCCCTAATATGAGGGCAGTAGTTGTGATTGAGAGAAAGCCAGGCATTTAACTCATTGAAGTCTTGGGAGTCAACAGATAATGCTCATGAGGATTTGGTTTGGATGATAAATTAAATGGCATGACTCTTACAAAAAGAGAGGTTAATAAGTAAGGTAGGTAGAGAGAGAGAGAGAGAGAGTCTATAAGTGGTCATAATAAGCAGGGAGGATACTGATTCCAAAATTATGACCAGTAAGTTTAGGGATATGAATGAAAATGTAGCCAGTACTAGAAAGGGTATCCAGGAATGCAATGTCATCAAAAGGAAGCCAGGTTTCATTAAACACAAGAAGATCAAAGGAGTAAAATAGGAAAAGATCTAAGACAAAAATAAGTTTGTTGATTATGGATCAGTCTTTGCAGAGACCATAGTGGAAATAGTAAGCTGATCGGAAATAGAACCTTGGAAGAGTAGGGTGGAGGGAGATGTCAACAAAGGAGAAGGCATTTGGGCATGGGCAGCAGGATTTATGTATTGGCAGCCAGAGATTAGGTGTCCTGCTGTACTTTCACAGCTTATTAAGCAGCTAAATTCCCATAATTTATTCTTCTGCTCCTCCTCAGCTACACATAATGTTACATATACCTTTGATCTTGTCATGATCCTTGAGAATTCCACGTTCATGATCAGGAAGTCTGAAATTGCTTTATCCCATCATAATTTTCTACATTCCACCTTTCCCTATACCTGACAATCTTTAACCCTGTTCTTCTTCACCATAACCTCCAATCCCTACCTTCCTCAATCAATTTCTAGTCCATCATCCCTACATTAGCTGCACTCTCCATCTCTATTTTGGCCCCATAGTGAATCACTTCAACTCTCCTGTCCTCTATACCTGAGTCTCTTTCTCCCTTGTCCTGTTGCTGATTGTGCCTAGCTAAACACCAACTTTTCTTTGTTACAGCTGTCCACTTTCTTTGGTCTTCCATGGTCCTGAATGGAGCTGTAGAAAATCACAGAACTGTAATGAGTGGATCCTCTACAAATTTAAGTTATATAATCTCACAGCAACAAGGCAATATTTGTACACTTCCCTGATCAGTTTCCTAACCCATTCACCCTAGTAGCTATTCCTAAACTTTTCAGCCCTCCTAAAGGATTGGATGAGATGAAAGCTTTTTGCCACCTTGCCCTCTTAGCTGAAGACCTTACTTCATATTACACACACACACACACACACACACACACACACACGATAATAAAGGCCATTCATCAGAAGTTCACTTTCTCCCCTCCTCTTCTGACATCAGTCATACATCTTTCCCCACTATCTTCTCCTTTACCTTTCCTCACATGAAAATATTACTCTGCTCCTTGCAAAGGCAAATTTCATACATGTTCTCTTGATTACATCCCTTCCTATCTTTTCCAATAAATTCCATTCACTATTATTCCCTCTCTCTCTTTAATTTGAATCACTACCTATTTACTGGCTTCCTTCCTGCTCCTTAAAAAGATATTCTTGTCTCCTCCCCATTTAAAAAAACCCTAACTTCATCCAACCACTATCATTCTATTTCTCTCCCCTCTCCTTCTTGTATAAACTCCTCAAGAAAGTAATTTATGTATCTCCACATCCTCCTCTCTTGCTCACTTCTATCAAATTCATCTGTCTTTGTAGTTCACCATTCAACAGGTATTGCTTTGTCCAAAGTACCGATGGTTTCCAATTACCAAATCTAATGATTTTTTCTTCAATCCTCATCTTTTTTTATCTCTCTGCAACCTGTGAAGCTGCCAATCACTCTCTCCTCCTCAACACCATCTCCTGTCTGTTTTTATGACACTGCTGTCTTTTGACTGTCCTTCTATCTATGTGCCAATATGTCAGCATCCCTTCCTAAGTCTTCATCCTAGTCATTCCTACTGTGGGTGTCCTCCAAGTCTCGATACATTCTTATTTGGTGATCTCACCAGCTTCTGAGGATCAACTATAGCTTCTGCAAATGATTAATAGATGTATCTCTCCAGCCCTAGTCTCTATCTTGAGCTCCAGTCCCATGCCCCCAACTACCTTTTGGACAACTTGAATTTGGTATTCCATATATATCTCAAAATCAAGATGGGTTTATCCCCAAATGATACTCTCTTTCAAATTTTCTTAATATTGTGAAACCCTCCTAGTCACCCGGGTTCATCCTGGTGTTACTGTCTCCTCCTCTTTAATACCCACTTCACATATCCAATCTAACATCAAATATAGTTTCTACTTTCACATCTTTCATATATGTTTGTGCGTGTGCATACATATTTCACATACACATGTATGTATGTAGGTATGTAAATATGTATATGTGTATGCACACAAAAACGTATACACATATATCCCCTTCTTTTTCTTCACAGTCACCACTCTTGTTGGACTATTACAGTAATCTAACTAGGCTCTTTCTTAACTCCAATCTATGCCCTACTTAGCAACCACAATGATTTTCCTAAATTGTGCTACTGATCATGTTAGCTGCCCCCCAACACTCAGTAAATTCCAGTAAGATTCTATTATAGTACACAACATTCTAACTCCCCTCTCCATACATTTTATTGGCTAATTCCCAGGCCTGGAACTATCTCCCTCCTCACCTTTGCCTCCTGGTCTTCTTAATTTCCTTGGAGGATCAACTCAACATTACCTTCTACATTAAGGTTTTTTTTAATTCCCCAACTATTGGTGCCCTTCCAAACTGTCATGTTTTTATTTTATACTTGTGTGTGTGTGTGTGTGTGTGTGTGTGTGTGTATGGGTGTGGACATGTGAGTGTGTGTATGGGTGTAGGTGTGGGTGTGGGTGTGTGCTTATTATACCATCTTTATATCTCTCCCCACCCCCAGCTCCCCAGAAAAATTGATGTCAGGTTTGATGACAGACACTGTTTCACTTCTGTATTTGTATCCTTAGAACTTGTACAGTGTCTAGTCTTTAATATATGCTTATCAATTGAATCATTCATTCAATATTATCAGTTTTTTATGAGACACACAAATTACAAACATAGTGAGAAAAAGATGCTTCTGACCATTGGACCATATGCCTGTCATTAATCTATGCTAACTCCAAAGAGAGATGGAAAGACTATGTTTCTATCATGACAAAACATCTAAAGGCAAAGCAAAATTTCCAGTCAATCATCTGGATATTTTGTTTACCTGACATGTGTTATCCAGATTCTTCGGAACATCCAGATGATGGGCTGAATTGTTCTCTTTGCATCTGGGTATTTGGCATTGTGTAGACACAATTAAAGACAGAGTGTTAACTTTTCACAGCTGGTTAGAATAACATAATTTTTTAGTATTCCTACATTTCCATGTAGGCAACCCTTAGAGTAGGAACAGAATTAAGTATGCATGGAAAGAAAGGCACTAAATCATAAAATGGAATCAGACAGCCCTACTTTACAGATATACATTAGCCACTATTTTCCTAGCTTTACTAAGAAAAGTAATGTTCACCAATTGTTCTTATGTTTTATTTATATAATCCCATATGTTTAGATATTTGGAAGTCAAATAAAATCAATAAAATTATGAACTACTATGTGATAGACATTGTGCTACATATGATATACAAATACAAAAGTAAGAGGCTTCCTGCCCTCAGTGAGCTTGAACTTTGCTGAAAACATCAAGATAATTGAATTTCTTCAGAATATATGCATTGTTTAAATAAAGCCCAATAGACTGAATTATTCCAAACATGTAAGTAAAAGGAATATTTGTTTATGTGATAGCTAACTTATTATGCTAGTTGCCAAATATAAATAAGTTCAAGTGAGGTGGGTTGAAGTGAAACTTTGGTAGCTTAAAATGCTGGAACTTTTGAAATGCCCTATATTAAAATGCAATCAAAATAGTTTTTTGAACAAGTTCACAATTCCACTTAAGAATTCCCAGTGGAGGCTTCCCTAAAGAGAAGTGTACATTTCAAGTGATTTACTTTTTTGTTGCCATAACATGTTGCGCAAGGAATGCTACTTTAAAGTACAACTCCAAATAGAAATAGTGTGTGACATTTGACTATTCTTTCCAGGGGGCTATCTATCCCTCCCAGCTCTGAGTCATCATCAAAGATGATCGGTGCCATCACCCAAATTGCTGATTTTTTTTTCACGCATATTAAACAGCACAGGGCCAAGGTCAGGATCTTAGGGAACCATGTAGTATTCAAAAAGCAATTGGTTTCTTTGTATCTCAGTTTCTTTAACTTTAAAAAAAAAAGCTATTTTTAAAATATTTTCCCCTTCCTTCTTTTACTTAGTCCTTTGTATTTTATGTGGTTTTATTTTTTCAAGAATTATTAAGGATATAAATATTGTTTATTTATCTCCTTGTGAGGGATTGAAATCATAAGCATATGAATATAGATGCATCAACTATTTCTGCCAATACAGGAAAAAAATTATCCTTCTCTCTCTCCCTCCTTCTCCTTCCCTTAAATAAGTCTGTTCTAATAAAACATTATTCAAAATTAAGAATATATTATTTTTTCTTTCATCAATAGACTTTTCTTTCCTAATTAGTATAGATTAGGAGAGATTATATGACTGAGGCAGAAGCCATTAAATAACCATTATTAAGAAGAGCTTAAAGACAGAGAATTTCAAAGTACTGTGTTAGTTCCAAGGAGGGTGAGGTCATTTCTAGCTATTCCAGCTTTTGGGGGGAAGAAATAGCTTTTGAGCTGGGCCTTGAGGGAAGGGTAAGCCATCTTTTCCTTAGCACATCAAAACCGTTTATGAAGATGATATTTTGTATATCTATAATGCAAGCACTATACATATATATATGTACACATTGTACATGTGCATATATAAACATGATGCATAGGTATGTGTATGTATATGTACATACATGTGTGCATCTATCATAAATCACATATCACATGTGTATATATAGAATACATGTATCTATAATTTTGTTACAAAGACAAAATTGAAATAGTACTTGCCCTCAGGGGGTTTACATTCTACTAGGGGAGAACAAGAAATATATAGACAAATAATTAGAAATAAATATAAAGTAATTTCATGGGAGGAGTTTGGCAACTGAGAGTATCTTTATAGGCCTTGTCTGGAAGTGTCCTTTGACTTGAACTTTGAAGGAAGCAATGTCACTCCTACAGGGAAAGGTCAAGGCAGAGTATTATCGTCATTATGGTAAATAGTCAGCCAATCAGTCAATAAGCACTTATTTAGCACTGGCTGTATACAGGCATTGTGCTGAATATCTTGGTACATATGGAAAATTAAGAATGTTGTCTGCCCATTAGGAGCTTCCATTCTAATAGGGGAAGCCATATATAAAAAAGTATAGACAAAGAAGATACGTACCATGTAAATACAGGATAATTTCTGAAGGAAGGCGCTAGCAGTGAGGAGTAGAAAAGAACACTTGAAAAGGCCTTCACAACCTTTGAGAAATTTGAAGAAAACCAGGAAAGTCAGGAAGAAAAGATTAGGGGAAAATAACATTAGAGATACCCTGCACTATGACAAAGAGGGAGGAGATGGAATGTCATGAAAGAGCAAATGGGTTTGCTTGTCTGGAATGTAGGGTATGTGACAAGGAATAATGTGAGATCATTCTGGAGAGGTTGAAGCCAGAGTGGGAAGGGCTTTCAGTTCTAGACAGAGGCCTTTGTACTGTATTCTAAGGGCATCAATGAGCCACTAATGCCTCTTGGTTTTACCCTGTTGGCTTTATGTCCTTTGAATTTCATATGTCATGGAGTAATGTCAAGTTAATCTAGTAGGTTTTGTGAAAATAGGGTCAGAGTAGTAAGAAGACAAGTTTTGAAATTTCCACAACCTCCTTAGTCAACACTAGTTGATTGGAAATGGTAGACAGTGATCAATTAACAAGCATTTATTAAGTGACTACTGTGCACCATGCACATTAGTGCATTAGTAATTATTACACATTAGTAATTGGGGCTCCCAGGACCAAAATGAGATAACCTCCTCCCACAAGAATCTTTCATTCTATTCACAGAGAGATGATTTACATTATTCATTTCTAAATGAATTTTCCATATATTTCTATTTGTGCAGGTCTGCTCTTTGAGAATATAAGCTCCTCAAAGGCAAGCATTTTTTCACTTTTGTTGTATCCTCTGACATAGAGTAAGCACTGAATAAATGCTTCTTCATTAACTGATGATCAGAAGATCAACTGGAACTCGTTCAAGAGAAAAGGAGACATTCACAAAAGTATTAATATTATTTTAGTAAAAGATCTCTCACTCCAGTATCTACAAACGTATCTTGAAAAGTGACTATATTGCTTGGAAGAAACACTACTCACAAGTCAAACAAAGCCCTTTTAAGGTAAAGCCCAGCAATTAATTTGCAAAAGCTCAGTAATTTCAGAGTAAACTTTGGAAATAAACTTTACAATAACTCAAAATGATAACAGTGTCATCCAGTTTATAATTCAAAGAAGGTCTTTGTGGAATTTCTGTTTCTCATTAAGTTACTGAAACTCTGGCTAAGCTATCATCACATTACACTTGTTGTCTTCTTTCCATTTCCTTCAATAACGGTTCTCAGTATAATCTAGCAAAGTTAGGTGTCATGTCTCTCTCCTCTACTTTACACTGCTTCCTTCCTTTATAAGGTGATACTGTTTATAACTTTCCACCCCTTGTCATAATATTTTATAAATTAAGCATATAAGAAGATAGTGAATCAGATTTCCTTTTCTTTTATTTTTGAAGTAGAATTACAGAACGAAGAAACACATGCCAGGTATGGGGGGAAAGTTGTATGACTGAATGGAATGGTAGGTTGTATGTTGAATTTGGGAAACAAACTCTAGTCCAAGTTTCTTGGAAAGCAGAGTACATGAAGAAGTATAATGTGAAATAGTTGCCAAAATTTAAGTGATTATAAATTGCTATTTCTCTGATTGCCAAATTGACTCCAATAATACCCCCAAATATCCCTTAGTAATTCCCTGTCTAATGACTGACAAGCGGCTACCAGCATGAGAAAAAAAATGGCATTTTACAATCAGTTATATATACTACAGATCTGTGGAAGACGGTTCCTCCATTTTCATGAGTCAATCCTTGGCATATTAGTAGTGCCATGACCCTTATAAAACTATGGCACATTCATTACTAGGGACATACACATTATTTCTCTGGGAGTTTGATAAGACACCTTTTCTGCAAAATGGACTTAGTCTATAGTTTAAGTGAAGCAGAATGGAACGAAAGCTTTGCCTATGAGATGCAGGTGAAACCAGTAGAAATTTTGAAAATTTCTGACAGATCACTCTTTTTCCCCCCCTCTACAGCACATGAATACTAACAATAAATTGAATCGGGAAGAGTTGTAAAAGGTGTCTAAGAAAATTATGACAAGAAAGGGAAATGAGCTGGTCAGGTAGTGAAAAGAAAGTCTAGAAGATGTACGGTCTACTTGTTCCATGATACCAATGGGTTAAGGGCAAGCACGATGCCAGTACCTTGTTATTTCCAGTTTATGTTGGTGCAAAATGAGACATTTTTAGATCATTGACACAGTTTAAAAACAGAGGCTTACATAGCCCTAATATAGAAAGGATTTGCAAGAAAAGATACTATAGTACTTAGCTTCAGCAGACATGACCCCCCTCATTCCTTGTCTCCATATGGAAACACTTTTGTTCAACAAAGTAGGATATGGTGACCCTTATATTGTCTTTAGAGACCCACAAAGTCCCAAAGACATCAAGCCCACATCAGTGTCAACTTTTCTGCCACTAAGCAGGAAACTATGTCAACAAAGGCAGAGGCCACTGGAAAGCTTCTGCCCTTCCCCTGAGCCAATCAATTCCTACCTTTTAGGGAAAATCTAGACTTGCCTATGTTACAGTGGATGGGAGCAAACCCTTGTAGACGTCAGTCTGCTCACACCATCCAGTGTTAAATGGCCTAGAGGAAAACTTTAGCAGAACAGATATACCCCACTATGGAGGATTCATAGGAGGACATGGATAGGACATACATAAGATAAGTAGGAATGAATGGGCCACAATCTATACTGTTATAGGTAGTATTCATAATGATACAATCATAGAGCCAATGAGGTATTAAAGGGTAATATCAGTTAAGTAGATTGACTACTATTTTCATGGAACTGAAAGGCCAATGTACTAACAACAAAACTATTACTTTTAATGGAGGGGAGGTAGTGTTATGCATTTGGTAATCATATTGTCCAAACCAAAAATCCACACTAGGATTTGATAAAGGATTTTTATAATGGAATTCTCAAAGTATATTTTATTTTCTTAATGTTTGGACTATAATAATATGAACTATGAAAAAATATGCATTGTATCATCCCTCTGTTTATTAATCATCATGATAATGTCTTGAATTTTATATAACACATTAAACACAGAACACTTTCTATGTTATCATTCCTTTCTCTGTTCAAACTTGCATGGTAGTGAGTGCATTAATCATTAGCCCCACTTTACTAATAAGGAAATGGAAGCTTGGAGGGTAGTTATTTCACTCCCATTACAGTGGTCTTCCTCCTCTACCAGTGGCTTCTAAGATATCAACATTATTGCCAAATTAACTCAATAAATATCTTTTTGTAGTGTCATTATGATAGGACATCACAATTCTTGTCTTTTCAAAGCTATTTTTTTAATTCAACATGGCTGTTTCCATATAAATTGTTCTCCTGGTTCTTCTCATTTCACCCTTCATCAGTTGAAATGCCTTCCCAAGTTTCTCTGAAACTGTTCCTTTCATCATTCAGTAAATACAGTAATATTACAAAGCATTCTTATGTCATAATTTGTTTAGCCATTCTTCAATTGATGGTCACCGGCTGAGAATCTCACGCTCAAAAGGCTGAAAACCTGTCATGCCCGCTCGTCTTTGAGGGAGTCACCTGGCCCTAAGTGTTCAGTCACTTTTTAAATTTTTTTTCAGTCTTCAATGATGAAAGCACTATTAAGAAGACATTATTGATATCTAATTTTTAACTTTTTAAAGAGAATCTTCCTATGTTCAGTAGCATTTTGGTCAATGCTATTGTTTAGCTTTCTTCTCCAAAATGTATACATTGGCTTGGAATGTTCACAACCTGTGTGTATGGCAGCAGAAGAAACTCTTGTATTCTACATTGCTACCAGTTTTTTGTTTTGTTTTTTTTGGGGGGGGGTTTGCTTTTTTTTTTGGTAAAAAATAAATTGGTAAAGATTGAAAAAAAAATTTTTGGCCTTTCCCTTTCTTTCCAGTTTCTTGGTACAGAGTGGCTATAAATATTTTACATATATATTTTTCTTTATTCTTTGAATGATTTGTAGCATGTAGCCTAGTGGTTGTCTCGTAATTGAGACACTAATGCATTGTTTGTGGAATTGTGAACTGATCCAACCATTCTGAAAAGCAATTTAGAACTATGCCAAAAGGGCTATAGAATTGTGTATACCCTTTGACCCAGAAATACTACTTCTAGGGCTGTATCCCAAAGAAATCATAAAAACAGGAAAAGGACCCACATGTATAAAAATATTTACAGCGGCTCTTTTTGTGGTGGCAAAGAACTGGAAATTGATGGATGCCATCAACCAGGGCTGAAAAAGCTGTGGTATATGAAAATAATGAGATACTATTTTTTTTACTTTTTTTTTTACTTTATTTATTTTTAGTTTTCAGCATTCACTTCCACAAGATTTTGAGTTTCAAATTTTCATCCAATCTCGCCCCTCCCCCCACCCCAAGATGGCATGCATTCTGAATACCCTTCCCCTAGTCTGCCCTCCCTTCTATCTTTCCCCCACTTTTCTTATCCCCTTCCCCTTCTATTTTCCTGTAGGGAAGGATAGATTTCTGTACCCCATTTCCTGTATTTCTTATTTACCAGTTGCATGCGAAAACATTTTTTTTTAAACATGTGTTTTTAAAACTTTGGGTTCCAAATTTTCTCCCTTCCTCCCTCCCCATCCACCCTCATTGAAAAGGCAAGCAACTCAATACAGGTTATACATGTGCAGTTATGCGAAACACTTCCATTGTAGTCGTGTTGTGAAAAACTAACTCTATTTCCCTTAATGTTATCCTGCCCCCCCATTTATTATATTCTTTTTTTTGATCCTGTCCCTCCTCAGAAGTGTTTGCTTCTGATTACCCCCTTTCCCAATCTGCCCTTCTCTCTATCATCCCCCTGCTTTCTCATCCCCTTTCCCCCTTATTTTCCTGTAAGATAGATTTCCATACTCAATTGAGTGTGTATGTTATTCCTTCCTTAAGCCAAATCCTATGAGAATAAGATTCACTCATTCCCTCTCACCTTCCTCCATTTCCCCTCCACTATAAGAGCCTTTTCTGATTTTTTTATGAGATAATTCACCCCATTCTACCTCTCCCTTTCTCCTTCTCCAAGTATAATTCTCTCTCACCCTTTAATTTTATTCTCCAGATATCACCCCTTCATCTTCAACTCACCCTGTGCCCATTACCTCTCTCTCTCTCTCTCTCTTCTCTCTCTTCTCTCTCTCTCTCTCTCTCTCTATATATATATATATATATATATATATATATATATATATATATATATATATATATACACACACATACACATACACACACACACACACACACACACACACACACACACACATATACACATATAATTTTTTCCCTCCAACTACCCTAGTACTGACAAAGGTCTCATGAGTTACAAATATCATCTTTCATGCAGGAATGTAAACAGTTCAACCTTAATAAATCTCTTATGATTTCTCTTTTGCTGTTTACCTCTTCATGTTCCACTTGAGTCTTGTATTTGAAAGTCAAATTTTCTATTCAGCTCTGCTCTTTTCATCAGGAATGCTTGAAAGTCCTCTATTTCACTGAATGACCATTTTTTCCCCTGAAGGATTATACTCAGTTTTGCTGGGTAGGTGATTCTTGGTTGTAATCCTATCTCCTTTGCCCTCTAGAATATTATATTACATGCCCTCTGGTCCCTTAATGTAGAAGCTGCGAAATCTTGTGTTATCCTGATTGTGTTTCCACAATACTTGAATTGTTTCTTTCTGGCTGCTTGCAATATTTTCTCCTTGACCTGGGAACTCTGGAATTTGGCTACAATATTCCTAGGAGTTTTCCTTTGGGGATCTCTTTCAGGAGGAGAGCAGTGGATTCTTTCCATTTCTATTTTGCCCTCTGGTTCTAAAATATCAGAGCAGTTTTCCTTCATAATTTCTTGAAAGATGATGTCTAGGCTCTTTTTTTGATCATGGCTTTCAGATAGTCCAATAATTTTTAGATTCTCTCTCCTGGATCTATTTTTCAGGTCAGTTGTTTTTTCCAATGAGATATTTCACATTCTCTTCTATTTTTTCATTCTTTTGGATTTGTTTTACAGTGTCTTGATTATAAAGTCACTAGCTTCCAATTGCTCTATTCTAATTTTTAAGGAAGTATTTTCTCTTCAGTAAACTTTTGGATTTCCTTTTCCATTTGGCCAATTTTGCTTGTTAGGAATGGAATACTATTGTGCTATAAGAAGTGATGAGCAGGCAGACTTCAGAAAAACCTGGAAAGATTTATATGAACTGATGCTGAGTGAAATAAGCAGATCTAGGAGAACATTATACACAGTAACAGCCACATTGTGCAATGACTGACTTGGATAGACTTGGCTTTTCTCAGCAAGGCAAGGATCTAAGACAACTCCTAAAGACTCATGATGGAAAGTACCATCCACATGCAGAGAACTCTGGAGTCTGAATGCAGATGGAAGCATACTATTTGCTCTCCTTTTCCTTTGTTGTTTTGTTTTATTGCTTCATTCTTATGGTTCCTCCCATTAGTTCTAATTGTTCTTTACATCATGACTAATGGGAAAATATGCTCAATACTAAGCAGAGACTATATCAGATTGCATGTCATCTTGGGGAGTGGGGTAGAGGGAGGGGAAGAAAATTTACAACTCAAAATCTTATGGAAGTTAATGTTGAAAACTAAAAATAATTAATTAATTTAAATAAACAAATATTATCTCATTTGATGTTAATACCAACCCTACAAGTTAGATAGAATTTAATACATCTTACACTTGAAGAAATGAAAGCAAACTGAAATTAAGTGACTTGGCCAGGGTCACACAGCTAATAAGTGTCTGAGGCCAGATTTTATTTCAGATCTTCCTGACTTCAGGCCCCTCACTCTATTCAATACACCAGTATAGCTCCAAATTACTTTACAGAATGGTTGGACCAGTTCAAAGCTCAGCCAATGATATGCAAAGAGCCTATTTTCCATCAATTTCTCAAACAATGGTCATTGTCCTTTCCCCCTTCATCTTTTCCAAGAAAAGTCAAGGTAAGTCAACAAATAATTATTAAGCATCTGCTGTGTGCCAGGCACTGTGCTAAGACCTGAGAACACAAAGGGGAAAAAAACAGTTATTACTCTCAAAGAACTCATAGTCTAATGGAGAAGATAATAAACTAACAATTATGTACAAATGAAGCTTCTTAAAGAAGATGGGATTTTAGCTGCAACTTGAAGAAAACTAGAGGTGAGGGAAGGAGTTCCTGGAATGGAGGATAGCCAGTGAGAATGTATGGAGAAAGGTGTTAGATTATTGTGTAAGGAATAGCAAGGAGACTGGCATTGCTGATCATAGAGTACATAGAGGGGAATGAGATATTAGAAGACTGAAAAGGTAGGAAGGAGCAGAATATTAAGAGTTTTAAAAGCCATACACCTTTATTTACCATCAGATACTCTGCTTCATTTCAACTCCATGTACAACATGCTTTCTCATCAGGTACCATCTGATGACCCTCCTCTCCTCCTCTTTTCAGCTTCCTTTTATATATTGTATTTCCCCATTAGATTGTATGCTCCTTGAGGGCAAAGGATGTCTTTCTTTTTCTTATTTGTGTCCCCAGCCTTTAGCACAATGCCTGACACATATCATGTGCTTAATACCTATTTATTGACTGTTATTGATTGATATATAGGTAATTTTATATATTTGATCCTAGAGGTAAGATGTAAAGTTTTATCTCAGAGTATTTTAATTTACATTTCTCAAAGTATTATTGATTTAAAGCATTTTTAACATCTCTATTGATAGTTTGAATTTCTTCATTTGAGAATTGTCAATCCATATCCATTGACCATTTTGCTATTGGAGAATGGCTCTTGTTCTTATACATTGAATCAATTTTTAACATATCTTGGAAATTAAAAAGAAGCTTCCCACAGACTTTTATCCAATTAACTACTTTTCTTCTCATTTTAACTGTATTGATTTTGTTTATTCAAAGCCTTTTGAATTTTATACAATCAAAACTATACAATTCATCTTTTCTGATCTTTTTCTCTTATCTTGTCATAAACTCTTTCCTTTTTCATAGTTATGAATGTATTTTCTTTCTTGCTCCTAAATGTATTTACAATGTGATTAAGTCTATAGTCTAAGTCATATTTTGAGCTTATTGTGGTTTATAGTATGAGACTGTTGTCTAAGCCTAATTGTTTCAACACTATTTTCCTGTTTTCTTAGAAGTTTTTTATAAATCCTTAACCCAGTGCCTTGGGTTACTGAGTTTATTGAATACCATGTTATTACGTTCTTTTGCTTCAACGTGTTGTGTACTTACTTTGTTCCACTAAACATTTTTTCTATTTTTTAACCAGTTTCATATATGGACAATGCTTTGTATATCTTTTGAGATCTGGTACTAATAAACCCTCTTTCTGCCTGCTTCTTTTCATTATTTTTCTTGAAAATCTTGACTTTTTGTTCCTGCAAAGTTTTATTTCATGACACTGAATAACTAACTTAGGTACTATTGTCATTTTTATTGTATTATCATGACCTAACCAGGAAAAAAAATGTATTCATATGTATATATGTATGTATATACATACACACACACATACTCATCTTTTCTCTTCTTTAGAGTTGTCTTTACTTCTATAAAGCATTTATAGTGGTATTCATATAATTCTTTCCTTTGTCTTCTTAGGTGACTGCCTAAATATATGATTTATTTTATAATCATTTTTAAATGTCTCTCGTCCTGAGGTTTTCATTGCTAACATATAGAAAGGGTTATGATTTACATTGATTTATTTTGTAGTCTGCTACTTTGTAGTAATTTATTTTTTTCAATTAATTATTGATGACTACAGAGTTCTCTAAAAAGACCATATCATCTATTAAAAAATAGGGGTTTTTTGTCTATGCTTATTCCTTCAATTTGTTTTTCTTGTCTAATTACCATACATATCATTTCTAGCACTATGTAAATTAACAATGATGACAATGGACACCTTTGCTTTACCCCTGATGTTATTGAAAAGGTCTTTAATTTATCTGCATTGCATATAATCATGGCTCTTACTTTTAGATCCATACTATCTACAACATTTAAGAAAGATTCTCTTTTTCTATTTTTTAGTGTTTAAAAACAATTTTAAATTCATTTTTATTTTGATACAGCAGATACTTCCCAGGAAATACTCCCAAAACTATACCCAGCACATGTCCTTATTTTATATGATGGCACTATTGTATTTCATAATAACTGGTCATCCAATGTTATCTGTGTTTCTTTTTCTTTCTCTCTCAAATTTCAGCCTAAAATCTTCTTGATCAAGTCAGCCAGGATTTGCCAAAAACATTCTTCCTGGCCTACTTGAGATGTATTTAGTCCTTTGCCAGAAGCCAATTGTTATAGTATTGGAAGCCATGTCCAGAAAAGTTAAACCTGTTGTTCTTCCCCAAACTACACAATAAACTTAGTCAAGTAGTTTTCTTTGATGATTTTCAAAGCAAGGCTTAAAGAGAGATTAGAAAATGATGGCTGATGTTCAACTTTGTTCAATAGTTAATAAAACTCGGGAATTTTTTTTTATCTCCACTTAATAAAGACCTCCTCACAGTCAAAGACTCCTAAGAGTTGTCATAGTACAGAATTCAGGAGATATTGTTATGTTATTTCTACACTTTTGGGTCCTTAAACTTTTTGATTGTCTTTTAACAAAGTTTAGCTATTTGGAACACAGTAGTTCAGAATCTAAGTGTGATAGAATATCATAGTCTTTAATAGTGTCTATTATAACAAACAAACAAAAAGGCTTAATAGAGGAGGGTTGCTTTTATTCGTTAGACAAATGAATGAGGGCTGAGGAGTGAGAAATAGGAGATGGTTGTGTTCCAAGGAAGGAACAGAGGAATAAGCTAAGGAATTGACAGTAGAATTGGCTACATGCCACCTTTCTTTTAACCGAGCGAGGCTTCATAAGCTTTCTGCCAATGAAGAGCACAATAGCTCTCTTTGCATACCTGATGGCATGCTGGATAACAGCCCTGGCCTCAAGAAATCTAGGCTGTACACACACACACACACACACACACACACAAAATAGAAATATTTGCATTTATTTAAAAACATCCTTTTGAACAGCAGTAGTTTGAAAAACAACATCAAGCATGGTTATTATTCATGACATCCATTTCTAGAGAAATACTTTCTTTTCTTAGGCAATACACTGACACCAAGAGCATATATGTAGCAAATAAATAATCCAGTGAACTTTATGTAACCATAATTGTGCTGTGATTTCATATCGACCAAAGAGATGAAAATATTTATTTTTCAGATATTATTCAATTCATCTTCACCACAATTCTGTGACATGGGATAGGATTCATTCTACCTTTTCAGTTAAAGAAACAGAGGCACGGAAATGAAGAAGTAGCCTAGGGAATTACTGGCAAGCTCAGGCATAAAATAAAGGTTATTAGTTCTAAGCAATCATTCAAAAGGCCAAATGCCTCCTTACTTTGGAACATGCTGTATCTCCCAAAACATCCACTCCTTGAGGATATGGACTGTTACTTTTGCCTTTGTTTCCCCTGTACCCACCACTGTGCCTTCCACATAGTAGGTAATTAATAATTTCTTTCTAAATTTCATTCTATCAAAAGCCCCAAATGAAAAGCAAATCTTGACCTCTATGTGTTTACAGTCTGTTGAAAGATACATGAAATTAACCAAATAAGCAAATGCAAGATAATTAAACTAGGGGATAACATATAAGTAGCAGAGC
The DNA here is from genome assembly GCF_003287225.1 of Phascolarctos cinereus. NCBI lineage: Eukaryota > Metazoa > Chordata > Mammalia > Diprotodontia > Phascolarctidae > Phascolarctos > Phascolarctos cinereus. Next base: position 35,677,905 of record NW_027555847.1, read on the forward strand.
TGGGGAATCGTTGATAATAACAAGAGGATCACATGTGTTTTCTACATATATATCCCAGCATGTTACAAGAAAAAAGTGGTAATGGATTTGATTATTCACCTTTTTGAATGTAAAGGACAATCTCTGTGCTAGGTACTAGGGGTATAGATATGAAAAGGAAACTTTCCTGGCCAATTTGTAATATATTATATTCTAAGCCCAATTTAGTGTGTTTTAAGGTCCATTGTGGTAGAATGCCATATTGAGGGATCAGAGGACTCAAGTTCAAATTTCAGCTTTGACTTATGTGACTTTAGGCAAGTCAATTCATCTCTCTGAGACTCAGTTTTCTCATCTATAAAATGAAACAATTAGATTAAATGACTTCCAAGATATCTTCCAGAAAAATCTATGATTTTATTACCCAAATATGGTTAAAGCCAAAGATAAATAGAAGGATTTGTGATTTTGCTAGCATAAGGATCCCCCAGTTCTGAGACACAGATCACAGTTCACCTATGACTTAATAAATAAATTTCCAGGGAAAATGGTGCCATATAAACAACAATTGTTTATCATCAAAGAGTTAAAATCTCGATTCCACCATTTAGTACCAGTGTCACTTTGGGCAGTCCATGTTATCTCCCAGGGCCTCTATTTCCTCATCTGTAAAATGAAAGGGTTGAACTAAATTGCCTTGAGGCCCTTTCCAGCCCTACAAATATGATCATCCTATTGTCCTAGGGAGTTTCCTGAAACATTAACAAATTAAGAGATGTTCCAAGGGTCACAAACAAAGTTTCAGAGGACTTGTAATCTATCCACTAGGCCATGCTAACAATTTTAAGATGAAATATTCTCAAAAATAGAGCAAATATCAGCACAAGAACCAAATCGTATTTAGAACACTTAAATATATTGGCAAGTTGACATATGTTACTATCTTGAGAACAAAGGCATACATTTAAAAAGACATGAAGGACCAAGGCACATTCAAATTCATACAAATCCATGGTTCATCTTGGTCCAAAAGTCAGAGCATCAACTTCAGGTAGCTCTTGTCTGCAGAGTATGCTGTGAACATCTCCAAGGGCCTTAAAAATTAACAATAAAAGAAGAAATTGAAGCTTCATTTTCAATATGAACCTGTGTTATAAAACATTGAATTGGCATGAACATACCAAGGCCAATGAGGACAGTTAAGTGAGGACCTGTCAGCATTCCCATGTTTTATCATCCATGCAGGAATGTAACTCTCCATGACATTAAGAATTCAGGATTTGATGGAATGTCACAGTTAGTTGACACTAGAATCATCCTGGATCATAGAATCCCCGTCACATCCTGCCAGTTTAGAGCAGAAGCTAACGATTGCAATGTCTTACCTTACAAGACATGTTGAGAAAGTGAAGCTAATGTTAGCTGTGTAAATTACCTCACAATGTCACAGTTGCCAATTGGACTTGGATGATAAAAGTGATGGTCAGTGATATGGGATTGAAGAAGTTTGAGTATAGTGTTTCCTAGTCTCAAGTAGAAAAAAGTTTCTCCTCCAATAGCCAAAATGAAAATTATTAGCCCACTTACTTGAGCTCTCAGTCACATGAGTAACACAGTGGAGGACTAAAAATTTTCTGTAATCCCCAGGTCCTTTCAAATCTCTCCAAAATAGAAATTATGCACCAAAGATAAAGAAATTTCAGTGATGATCACTGACTTTGAGTTCATTCAACACCTCTCCCCCACTGCCTACATCACTGTCAGCAAGGCCACACTGGTAGAACCAAGGACCTGTCACAAAGGTTGGGGCTTGTTAGAAAAACAAAAAACCAAAAAAACTTAAACCCACACCTCAGTCAATGCTCCCTCTTTCCAGTGCCAGGGAGATCTTACCCCTAGGTTTTTAAGGTTTGCTCAGGTAGCAGGAGACAGACAATGTGGTAGTTAGAATCCCTTCAGGAGCAAAAGACTACTTGGGTGGGGGAGCACAAACCCACAGCACCAGTGCTACAAAGCTCTGAACTACAGTGACCCAGTGGACAATTGCACAGCAACAGTATGATAGCTGGCACTGGGCCAGAGAAGTGAGAAACAGGGGCAGCATGACAAAACACTAGGACAGGACAATATATATGGAGGGAGCTGCACAAGACTACACTAAGCTTAAGAGAAAGCACATGGCATTCAGCTGGGATCAATTCTAATCACCCAAAAGTCATTTAAGGCAGATACCTAGGCTAATAAAGTGTCAATTGACCAGTGTGAGAAGGGATGCTTTGAGATCCATCTCCAAAGGAAGCCACTATGAGAGGAGCAGAGTCCAAAAGTAAATGGGCAAAATCAGAGTGTGGGTTGGGGTGGAGACCGAAATTACTAAAAATCTCAAGAAAAAGAAAACTCAATGAACCTAAACCATAAACAAATAAATTAATAGGAAAAACAACTACAGAAAGAAATATGGCCTTCAGATCTAACAAATTATTTTAGACATCTATGAACAAATACTGCAAAACAAAGGGAAATGTTCCAACACTTGAAAAGACGGAGGACCCAGTAAAATGTAAGGTGAACATGGAAGTACTGCATGCTATTCCTGAGTGATTCTTCTGAGAGAAATGTGAATTATGAGAACAGGATTTATGGCCTGCACAACAAAAAATAATGAGAACAGAAAAACTGGAATCTGTTGTGGCAACTTTCATCAAAGAAATAAAAGTAAGACTAGATTAGGAATGCAAATACACAGAAGTGAAGGACAATCTAGAAGAAAAGAAGGAAAAACACTAATAATAAAAGATATGCTTATTCTGTAAGCAAAACATACTGATCTCAAAGACAGAATTCATAGAGAAAATCTAAGGATAATAGGTCTCCCAGGAAAACATTATAGAACTAAAAGAATCTAACATAATAATGCAGGAAATAATAGAAGAGAACTTTCTAGAACTTCTAAACATAGAAAATAAAATACCAATTTAAAGAATATACAGATCACTTCCAGAAAAATTTTAAAAAACCAAAGCCACAAACCCCATGACTATTAGTGATTAAATTTAATAATTCAATTCAAAAACAATAAGTTCCGCAAATAATTAGGAGAAAAACATTCAAATATAGAGGACAAGAAATCTTAATAATACAATACTATTCTACATACACCAGAAAATGTGGGAGGAAATGGAATAACATATTCCAAAGAGCAGTGGAGCTCAGGATGCAGCCCAGAGTGACGTACCCTGAAAATCTGAACTTAATCATACAAGAAAAAAAAAAGAATGTTCACTAATAAAGAGGCATTTAAAACATTTTAAAAAGAAAAGCAGAGGTGAATAGATTGTTTACTCCTTGAATGCTCCAAACAATAAAAATGCAGGCATGAATAAATGCAAAATCCAAGGACACCAATAGCCACGGTGATAACAGAGAACAGTAAGGGACTTTTTTCTAAATATAGACATGGAGCTATGGATGAAGACAGTCAAAGTAACAGTTAAGAGGCATTATGGGGCAGAATCTAATAATATCCTGCTTAAAATGAAGCAATGTTCTTTGTGATACCTTATAATAGTATGGGAGGGTACATGAAAGATGGGGAGTGGAGTGAGGAGATAGAGAGGAGTGTACAATGTGATGAGACCAAATCAAGGATTAGTTATAAGGGGAAAGTGATCCCTATGGTCTAAAAAAAAGAAGATTCTATAGGGAAGTGGATGAGTAGGAGGGCAGAAAGATCGAAGAGGGGGATGAAGGGAGGCCTTATTTCATTTGTGGGATGAGAAAAATTGCATGAAAAAAAAAGAAAAAAGAGACATCAGATAATATAAGGGTCATGAGTCCAACAGAAAGAAAATAGTTAATGAAGAGAGTGAGAGAAATGCTTTTTGTGAAGGGGCACAAAAATGAAATTTTTAAAACTAAAGAACAGAACTATTTGAAAGTAAGAAAAAAAAGCAGGAATCTACTTGAATAACTGAAAGGAAAAAGATGGTATGGGAAGAATCGTATAAACAAATAAAAGCAGGAGAGAAAAAATATGTAATTAGACAAATTCCAAAGGCTAATACATGAGAGGAAAGCATGGGGGTGAGAAGAAGAGAGCTGGGAAGAGAACCTAAAAAAAAAAAAGATTAAGGGAAAGTAACTGAAGGAATATAATTGCTTGTGCCAGAAGAGGGAAAGAAATCATAACTTGGGAAAAAACAATATTAGAGACAGATGGAGTATAAACCAAACTCTCATAACTTTAAATGTGAATGGATTAAACAATCCATTAAAATGAAAAAGAGTGATAGCTTGGATAACAAAACAAAACCCTCCCCTTTGTTGCTTACAGGAAACATTAAAAACACACACACACACAAAATAAAAATTAGGGGATAGAAATAATTTTTACCATGCATCAAATGAATGCAAAGAATCAGGAGTTGCAATCATGCTACCTGCCACAGCAAAAATAATTGTGCAATAGATAAAAAGAAATAAACAAGTAAATTGTGCCAAAATGAGCCATAGAAAATGAACTACTATTAGTAATAAACCTATATATTCTACCTGCCTTAGTATCTAAATGTATAAAGGAAACTGAGGAGGATTCAGTACACCTCTTTTAGTTTTGGATAAGCATGACAGAAATATAAACAAAAGAGAAACTATGGAACTGAAAAAATTGCTGGGGAAATGAACGAAAAGACATAACATCTTGTAAGTGGGACAGTAAAAGAATATACATATTTCTTAGCTCCGCATGGAACTTTTCACAAAAAATAACCTTGTACTAGGCCACAGAGATATTGTAAACAAATGTAAAAAGGCAGAAATTGTTAATGTATTCTTTACAGACCATAATGTAATGTAAATAGTAGTTGGTTCAGTGAGCAAAAATAAAATGTAGACTCAAATGTATAATTAATAATGAAATCTTAAATCGTGAGTGGGCCAAAGAACAAATAATAGGAACAACTAACATCTATGTTAAAAAATAATAATGATGAAATAGTATACCAAAATTTCAAGAATGCATCTAAAGCAGTCCTCAGGTGAAAAATCGTTATCTTTACAAACATATATTAACCAAATGAAAAAGAAAGGGTTAAGGAACTGAATGTGCATCTAAAAATTTAGAAAAACCAAAAAAGAAACAAAAATTTGAACAAAAGAGGACATATCAAAAATTAGAAAGGAAATAGATAAATTGGAAACAAAAACAAAAAATAAAACTAAAACTTAGTTCTCTGAAAAAACCAATAAAATTGATAAACCCTTAGCTAATCTTATTAAAAAGAAGAGCACAAAATTAAATCAATAAAATAACAAAAGAACTAGATGAAATCACAGCAAAACCAGAAGAAACAAAATATAAGTTGAACCTATTATGCACAGATATCTGCTAACAAAACTGAGAACACAAAAGAAATAGAGGAATAATTTCAAAAACACTCAAACTATCAGAAGACCAGTCTGAAGACCAACATCCTTAAAAAAATTGATCTAGCTGTGAAGAAACTACCAGAAAGAGGGAGTGGGGAGAGAGAACTACTCCTGATGGATTCACAAGAGAATTCTATGAAACTTTTAGAGAACAGCTAGTATTGATACTTTACAAATTATTTTCAAAAGTTGAGAAAGAAAGTATCCTACCAGAATCCTTTTCTGAGACATAGTCCTGCTACCTAAATCACCGATAGACAGAACACAGATAAAAAGCTCTTGGCTGATATCATTAATGAACATTGTCTCAAAACTTTTAAACAAAATCCTGTCAAACAGACTATAGTGGTTTATCTAATAAATCATCCTATTATGACCAAATGGGATTTATACCAGGAAGAAGAAAGGTTCAACATTAGGAAAACAATTAAAATAATCACATAAAAATATCCAAACCCTCATGATCATCTCAATAGGTGCAGAAAAAGCCTTGGACAAAATAGAATGCTCTTTTATGCAAAAAAATCTGCGAAGTATTGGTATAGAGGGATTTTTTAATATTATAAGAAGCACCTATCCAAAAGCAAGCATAATATGCAATGATAATACACTAGAACTTTTTCCAAAAACTATGCAAATGAAAGAAGTTTGCGCACTCTCCCCATTATTATTTGATATATTTCTGGAAATGCTAGCAAAAGCAGTAAGATAAGAGAAAGAAATGAAAGGCATGAAGATAGGTAAAGAGGACATAAAGCTATCCCTGTTTTCTGATGATATAATGGCTTACTTGGAAAATCCTAGGGAATCAGCAAAGCTGAGAAAATTAATGGCTTCACCAAAGTTGCAAGTTACAAAATAAATCCGCAAAAACCAAAAACATTTCATAAAATGATCAAAATACAAAAGTAATAATACCAAAGATAATCCCATTCCAAATGACCACAAAAGGTACAAAATATTTGGGGATCAATCTACCAAAGCATACAAAACAATGTTTATATATTCAGTTATGAAGTACTACTTAAACGAGGAACAAATTAACCAAATGCAGGAATTTTCAATGCTTAGTGCTAGGCCATGCCAATATAATAATAATGACAACAGCATCAAAATTAATTTGCACTTTTAAGTGTACCAATTATATTACCAAATGGATACTTTCTAGAACTTAATAACATAATTTTAAAATTTTATTTAGAAAACAGAAGATCTAGAATGTCAAGGGATATGATGAAAAGAAGTAAGGAAACGTGGGGAAACAGCACTTCTAAACCTCTAAATATCCTATAAAGCAGTAGTCATCACAATCATTTGTTATTGGTTAAAAATAAACAGAACAGCAGAACATAATAGACAATAAAGATTCAGAAACAATGGAACTCAATAGCCCAGTGTTTGACCAAGTAGAAAACATAAATTACTGAGTTTTAAAAATTCCTCATTTGATTACAATAAACCTGTTAGAAAACTGGAAAGCAATTTGGCCGGCACCTTATACCACACTGAACATTGCATTATAAATGAATATGCGAGGTCAATATTAAAAATCAGAATATAAAAAATCAGAAGAGAAACAGATCGCATACCTCTCACGGGTATGAGGAGATATATTCTTAACCAAACCAGAGATAGAGGCAAATCCAAAAATTGAAATAGATAACTTTGATTACTTGAAACTGAAAAAAAGGCTTTTGCATAGGAAAAAAATGCACTTAAAATAGGAAGGGAAATGATCAAATAAAGGGAAAATTTTGCATCAAATTTCTCAAAAGATTTGGTATTCAATCAATTAAACAATAAACAATTATTAAGCACTTACCATAGGCACTGTGATAAGCACTAGGGATACAAAGAGGCAAAAAACAGTCCCTGCCTTCAAGGAGCTTAAAATTTAATGGGGGAAAACATACAAACAAATATATACAAAGCAAGCTACATACATAAAAAATAGAAAATAATTAAAAGAAGGAAGGAACTGCAATGAAGAGGGTTTGATGAAGCTTAAAGTTAGCCAGGGAGGTCAGTAGTCAGAGAAGAGGAGGGAAAGTCTTCCAAGTCTGGAGAACAGCCAACGAAAATTCCTTAAGCCAAGAGATACAATGTCATACTCTTGGAAGAGCCAAAAGGCCAGTATCACTGGATCAAAGAGAACATATTGGGGAATAAGGTTTAAGAAGACTGAAAAAGCAGGAAAGGGCTTGGTCATGAAGGGCTTTGAATGTCAAAGGGAATATTTTGCACTTGCTCCTAGAGTTGGTAGGAAGCCATCAGAGCTCATTGAGTAGGGGGTGGGAGTGACATGATCAGACTTGCACTGTAGGAAAATCATTCTCATTACTCCGAATAGAGGATGAATTGGAGTGGGGAGAGATCTGAGGCAGGCAGACCCACAAACAGGTTATGGCAGTAGTCCAGGTGTAATATAATGAAGGCCTGCCCTAGAGTGATGGCAACTGTCAGAAGAGAGACGGGGACATACATGAGAAATGCTGCAAAGTGACATTGACAATCTTTGACAACAGTTTGGATATGGGTGGTGAGAGACAGGGAGAAATCCGGGATCACCCCTAGGTTGTAAGTCTGAGGGACTGTAATGATGGTGTTGCCTTCTACAGTAATAGAGAAGATAGGAGCTGGAAAAGGTTTAGGGGAAAAGATAATGAGTTCCATTTTGGATATATTGAATATCAGATATCTGCTGGACATGCAGTTCAAGATCTCTAAAAGGCAATTAGAGTTGTGAGATTGGAGGGGTGTAGAGAGTTTGGGGCAGGAAAGGTAGATTTGAGGATCATCAGCATAGAGATGGTAATTAAATTCATGGCTGCTGATAAGATCACCGAGTGAAGTAGTGTGGAGTGATAAGAGAAGATTACCCAAGACAGAAAATTGAAGGACGCCTATGGTTAGAGGGTATGTTCTGGAGGAGGATCCAGTGAAGGAGACAGACAAAGAGCGGGCAGATAGTCAGGAAGAAAAACAGAGAGAATGGTGCCCCAACAACCTAGAGAAAAGAGAGTATGAAGGAGGAAAGAGTGACCAACAGTGGCAAATGCTGTAAAAAGTCAAGGAGAAGGAGGATTGAGAAAGGCCGCTGGATTTGTCAATTAAGAGATCACTAGTAATTTGGAGAGAGCAGTTTCAGTGGAAAGACAAGGTCACAAACCAAAATTTATGTGGTTAAGAAGAGAGTTAGAAGAGAGAAAGTAGGGACAGCCATCGTAGATGGCCTTTTAAGGGAGTTTAGCTACAAAGGGCAGAAGAGATATAAGACAATAGTTAGGAGGAATGACTAATAGCGTTCCCCAGGTCAAAGAATATGACCAAGCAGTTCTCAAAAGAAGAATTACAAAGTATTTAGAACCACATAAAAGAATGTTCCAAATCACTAACGATAAGAGAAATACAGATCAAAACACTCTGAGGTTTCACCTCACTCAATGAAAATTGGCAAAAATGACCCCAAAAATGGCAATATTCAATATCAGAGGGGTTACAGAAAAGGTACAATTTTGGAAAGCATTTGGAATTGTGCCAGTAAAGTGACTATAATGCTCATATCATTTGAACGAGATTCCATTACTGGGCTCATATCCTTATAAGGCCAATATTAAAAGAAATTCCTCATATAAAATACTTTTAGTGATACATTTTGTGATAACAAAGTATTGAAGACAAGGAAGACAGCCATCGATTGGAGAATGCTATAGAAATTCCAGTACATTAATATAATTGAATATTATAATGCTATGAAAAATTATAGTTTCATGAATATAGAGAAGTATGGAAAGATCTATATGAACTTACACAGAGCCAAGAAAATAATATACAAAATAACTCCAATAATGAAAATGGAAAGAACAATTACATATCAAACATAATTATAACCAAATTTTAAAGCTCAAGTAAGATTGGTTTGAAGAATATAAGCAAACACCCCAACCCATCCATTCATGCAGCTGGGAGGTCCGCAAGTGTTACCCTTTACATGTTTCAGATTTTTTATTTCAATATATTGATCTGCTGTACTGATTTTTTCCTTCCCTAAAAAAAATCCTATTTGTTATTTGGGATGGCTCTTTGGAAGAGCAAAAGGGAAGAACACTGGGGCTAAGTAAGATGATATAAGAAATAGAAAATATCTACAGAAATTTATTTAAAAATGAAATGTATACCAAAAAAATTATCCGAAAAGAACTTTGAGGCTTCTGTCCATCCTATCCACTTGTGATGCAATTGTCATGGAAAACAGTTCTCCTATGAGTTGGTGATGGGGCAGAATATTCACCTAATATTCTAAGAGTTGGAAACATATCCAGTCAAATTTCAGGCTCACCGAAATAAAACAGAGGACTTGCGATCCTCTCTTTAAAGAAATAAATAGGAATGAACCATGCCTCTGAGATTTTCAGCATGATTTTTATTATTAGGATGCTAAATATTGAAGTTTATTGACTGCAGAAAGTTGAAACCGAACTAGCTTCTATGCATTTGGTGCCTGCTTCTCTACTCTGTAGAGCACATTGAGAAGTGATTAGTGATGAAAATTAGCATCTATTTGCTACTTACTTTAGCCACAAAGTTTAAGTGTGAACTTTTTCTGGGTCCACATTTGTTTACATTTTCATACTGTAAAAGAGAAATCAGAGAATCCATAGCCAGGACCACTACACTTTACTTACGTAGGTGTGCATACACTCAGATTGTTACCTGGAAAAGAAATGCGTCAGAAAACAACAAAATCTTCACACATCACAACATTCCTGTTCTCTCGGGATTTTGTTCAACTTGTAGAAACAGAGGATCATGGTTGGAAGCTAGATCAACTTTTCATTTTAATAGATAGGGAAAATATTTACTAAGAATGATAAGCAATCATAATGTTGTTATTGTTTCAACTGTATCCAATTTTTATGATTCCATTTGTGGTTTTCCCAGCAAAAACACTAGAGTGATTTGCCGTTTTCTTCTCCACCTCATTTTACAGATGAGGAAACTGAGGCAAATAGGGTGAAGTGACTTGCCCGGGGTCACACAGCTAGTTAGTGTCTGAGACTGGATTTGAATGCAGGTCTTCATGACTCCAAGCCCAGTGCTCCATCTATGGTACCACCTAGCTGCCCTGAAATCATAATAATCTGCATTTACATAAAGCTCTATAATTTTTGAGAGTATCTTCATGATCGTTAATTCATTTGATTCCCATAACAACTCCAATGCAGTACCTAAATGTGTGATTATCAGTATTTTAATGATGGCAAAATTAAAGCTCAAAAGATTAAGTGACTTAATTCAGATCACAGCATTAACAAGTTAGTGGCAGAAAGAAGACTAGAATCTAGCACCCTACAATCTTTGTCCAATGGTCTTTTGACTATTTTAGAGTTGAGGTAACCATAAACTGGCAGGTAACTTAAAGACCAGATAACAGTAAGCTCTCTGAGGGCAAGTACTGTTTTATTTTTGTTTTTTGTTTCCCTAGTGCCTGGGCCTTGATTAGTAATAAGAATAAGTAATAATGATATGGTTAGCATTTGAATAGCACTTCAAGGTTTACAAAGCACTTTACAGCAATTATCTCCTTCTATCCTCACAGCAAGGTTATTAGGTAGGTGATAGTATTATCCCATTTTTACATATGAGGAAACTGAAGCAGACACAGGTTAAGTTATGTGCCCAGGGCCATATAGCTAGTAAGTGTCTGAGGTCAGATATGAACTCTGGTCTTCCTGACTCCAGTCTCAGCACTTTTTCCACTTTTCCACCTAGCTGCCTCCAGTCAATTAATAAATGCTTATAAATTGAATTGAATTCAATCATCTAGCCAGAGGAGAAAACTGTATCTCAGAGAGGTTAAGTGATGTAATAAAGGCCTTACAATCAAGAGTGGCAAAGCCAGGATTCCCAGTCAGTTCCATCTCCAAACCCAATGCGCTTTCCCAGATCTAGGCTATGCTGATGACAATAAACAGGGAAATCTTAGATTCACTGTTATTTAGCATTGCTGGATACTCCACCCTCTCCCATCTCCACCCCAACAATGGTCATACTCCTTATAGAAACTGCTTGGACATGAGACAGCAGGCCCCCTATTTAGACAGAAGGGTAGTGGAGGAAAGAATTTCCCTCCCTGTTTGTTTTAGTATCTGAAGCATCTTCATGAACTCCGATGAGAGATTGTCCTGTGTTACTTGAAGGGCACAAATAATGAAGTTCCATGAATAGTTTTTCTACGATATTCTAAGACATATATGTAGAAAAGATGTTTCCCCTAGTTGTTAGAATTGATTTCCTGATCACCTGCTTATTCTTGTTTTCTCCCTTCCACAAATTATCTTGTACTTCTTTAATAAAGAATAGACCCTCAATAGGAGACCAGTCCTTGAAGCATGCATAGATTTGCCCTGTTTGATCTCAGTGAGACAATGTGGGTCCAGTTTTAGAGAATGTGTGAATATTCCTTGCCCAATTTCATTCTAACATGAGGAACTTTAGGGAACCTTTTTCCAACGATTCATGACTGAAAGGTGTGTACTATGTGAAAATGAGAAATCTTTTAATTGAGTGAAGAACTTGAAAGGCTAATAATCCAGGAAGGAATTGCTGAACTGGAACTGAGTGGATATACAAAGAAGGCCACTGGCTCCTTATCCCACTCTTTCTTTCGTCTGTGGCTTCAAGTAGTACAAGACTACATTTAGTCAGAACCAAGAGTTGGGGGGAGGTGGCGTCTCTATCTCCCACCCCAAAATGGTCACTATTAGCAGCTGCTTGCCTCTGTCTTTTTGTGTTTATTCTTTCCTGATCTTGAGTAAATGAGTATTTTGGGCTGGAAGTTTCCAAATGGGGCCTTGGAAGGTCAGAAAATCCACAGGTATCTTCAAAGGACCCACAGAGCTTTATGTTTGCAGCAATAGTGGTAACCAGAGTGTCTGATGCCAATCGGAATGGCTGGAGCAGGAGTTGAGATAGTCTCTGAGGGTAAAAATCTTCAGGGAACAGACCTCCTTGAAAATCAAAAGCTTCAGAGCCACTAATCCTCAAAAGCCAGCTTGGCTGCCCATACTAGAAGGTTTGATACCTAAAGGAGGCTTGATGAAGACTCTACATGGAATGAAAAGGATCCTCAGTACCTATAGTTTCCAGACTGCGCCATATGTTCTCTACAGCTATGCCTCACTACTCATATACTTTAAAGTCTGCTCTCCTCAGGGATCTTATGTGTGCAAGACTGTGCCTCCAATTGAGGGAAAGATACATTTTGTGCCAACTGTTCTGGCTATACCTTATCAGTAAATCGCTTTTTTAAAAAGCTGATAGCGTCAACTGGAGGACTGTTGATAGGGAGCGTATCAGTAGGGGCTCAGGAGCCATAGTAATAGAACCATAGCACCTCAGGTTTACTTCTAGAGCCCTAAGAAAAATGTAGTAATCAGCCATCCTCTGGGGCAGCAACCTCTGAATGAGTGCCCCATTGGGTGCTACATTTACTTATTTGGATTTTGGCTCAAGTCCTTAATTAAAAGGTAAGCTCCATGAAGGAAAGATTTGTTTCTCATTTCTGCACTTTAATTCAATGCAATTCAACCTGTATTAATCATCTAGTCCAAGATGCTGTGCTAAGTGCTGAGGAAATGAAGACAAAAATGCTAATTCCCAAAGCCCTGCCAATAAAGAGTTTATGTTCTACCTGTTGAAGTACACAAATAAGTAGATATAAAGTTTATGCAGATAGATTCAAACTTATTTTAACAAATAACAAGCAACAAGTGTAGCTGGTTGGGACAATAGTTAGAGCATGAGACTCGAGGCAGAAAGATCTGAGTTCAAGTCCAAACTCAAACAGTTAGAAGTAATATGATCTTAGGTAAGTCATTTAACCTCTGCCAACCTCAATATGCTACCACTTACCTTGCAGAGTTATTGTGAGGACCACACGAAATAATATTTATAAAATATCTCGCAAACCTTGATAGCAGAATCTATGTTTTGCCTCTTTTTGCATCTCCAGCACTTAGCACAGTGCCTGGCACATATTAGATACTTAATAAATGTTTACTGATTGATTATTCTATATGACTGCTAGTTATAATAACAATTATTATTTCACAAATGTTGGTATTATTATTATTAGTCCCAGAAGAATCAGGAAAGTCTTGAAGGATGTAACACCTGAATTGTACATTGAAGGAAGCTATATATTTTTCTGAGGTAGAGTAGAAGAAAGAGGTCATTGGAATGGGGAATAGATGGGACCTCATAGGCAAAGGAGGTAAGGAAATAGAATGTTTTGTGACTTATCAAGGGAAGGGACTAGCAATTGGGGGCAGCTGGGGGACCTGGGGTGGATCAGGAAATGTTTTCTGCAGAAGGAGATACTTGAACTGTTTCTGGAAGTGATGGATTCTAAGATGGCAGAACAGAGTGTCTTCTAGGCATCAGAGACACAGAAAGACAAACAAGACTGTTGTTAGCATCTTCAAAGCCAAGAAAAGTGAGTGTGTCAGGAAAGAGAGAAAGTGTGGTCTAGGAAAGGGCCCATGAAAGACAGCGGTAGGTAGTAGATACTTGCTTGCTTTGTGGTCAGGGACGTATCACTGAAGTTCACATTTACTATTTCTGCCATCTATATAATGGGAATAATAGTACATGTGCTACACGGTTGTGAGCGAAGTCTTTTGCAAATCTTATGCTACTAAATAAATATGATTAATTGGGATCCAAAGCATCCCAAACAATTATAACAAATTTTAAACTCCCATATTTTAATAGCCCTTTAAGGGTTTTTAGAGCAACAACCCTCTGAAGTAGCTAGCACAATTGTGATTATTCTGATTTTACAGAGGAAGAAATTGATGCTAAATGCCATATTTTTCCAGGGTCCCACAATTAGGAAGAATAAAAGCCCAGGTCTTCCAGCTCCCACACTAATGCTCCTTCCACGAAACCATGCCAACCACCCAACAAATATCCCACCTGTTGAAAAAGGTGGAAGAAGTGATCTAACAGTTAACATGACACTTGGGGACTTGGGATGCTTGCTACCAGAATACCTGGAGAGTTTAGTGGTGACATCAGGCCAGGAGGTGATGCCCAGGGAGACGTTAATATCTGAATAGCCTAGCTGGTTGGGCTACAGCAGCTAAATCATTTTGAACTACAAAAGGAATTTTAGTCTTCTAAAATTCCATTCCTAAATAGTGTTATAATTAGTATTATTTTCAGATTAAAGAAAACACCACTTTTGTGTAACAAATTACCTCCATTTTAAAAGCAAAAATAATGTATTTCAGTTCATAAAAAAATGCCCAAATGGAAGCATTCTTACATTAATTATTTCAGTCTATTCAAAAAGCATATCCCTGCTTGCTTTTTATTATGCCTTCTAGCTTACACTTTGAAAAACATGTTAAGAAGCTGGAAGGTATTTTTTTTAAAGAAAGGAAAGGAGAAAAATAAATAATCTTCTGAGCAATTAGAGATGAGGTACAGAATGCATAAATATATATGTACACATTTCTTTATTTGCCCCCTTGGTTTAACTCCCTATTTTCTTCTACCTCCCTTTTTGGCATGGAAACATGAAGCATCTTACCTTGAACTTCAGCTGCAGGCCAATGTTTGTCCCAGAATTGAATCAAATCCTATTCTGTGGATTGATTGGCAGGGGTTTTCATAAAGGGGGTGAGGTCCCCAGAGGGCAAATACATAATTTTCATAATGCATTTCTCTTTTTTTCCCCAAGCCTAGGAGCCTAAATCTATTTCTGAACCTTTCCTTGCAAGAGTGATAATTAGCAGCCCATTGCAGAAGACAAAACACATCATTGCCTAGTGGGACCATGGTTGTGCCTGTAGAATTACCAGGAATATAATTTCACTAGGGGAACAAAGAACATATAGAAAATAAATATTGATGCAGCTTTTGGCTTTCAGGAAGAACAATTTAAAAAAATTTAACAGTATCTAAAACCATGGGGTACAATCTTGAAAATGAATGGAATCTCCTTGCATATCCCTTGTGGCATGACTACAACTCTTGATATCCCTTTGTATGGGAAAATTTTCAACACAGGAGTCACTGAATAAGTGTACTTTGAAGCATTTCTTACTTAAAAAGTTAGCAGGACCCAAAAATGCAAAACTTAATCCCCAGTCTATAATCGTAGAAGCAAAAAAACAAATACCATCCCAATGCAGGCTAGTTACACAAGACCTTTCCACAGAAAGAGGAAGCAAAATACACAGGCAAGAGTTGAATGATTGATGGATTGATTAGTTCAACCTCAGACACCAAAGGTTTTCTACTAACCTTTCTGTTTATCTCTCTCTGGCCTAATATTGGTTTTGTTTATCAAAATTTAACTGAGGCCTGCTTGCCCTAGATTATATTGTTAAGCTCTGCCTCCCTAATCCCCCCAGAGCTCACCACACCTTAGAAAAACAGTGCACACATACTACAAATCAGTCTATAGTCTTTATGGAGAAAACTTTCTGGACTATGGTTATATTTGAGACTTTATTTTCCAGGCAAGGCTGGGACCCAAAGGTAAGGCAAAAGAAGCATGTATCTCCTTGTGGGCTTTGTGTGTGTGTGTGTGTGAACGAGTGAATATTCTACAAGTTAGTCCTGTTGTGGCAGTGACTATTTCTATGTCTTGAGATCCAGAAATGGAGTAACACTACCAATAAATATATCTTAATTGGAGAATTAAATGTAAATGAACTGCAAGTCAAAATGCAAAAGAAAAATTAAGAGGATACCTGTTTGTCTTTCTTGTTTTTTGAATTATGAAACTGAAGAGTCGTAGGGACTTTGGAGCCAAACAGCATAAATTCTAGACCTCTCAAATCTGTGGCTTCTGCCCACCAAGAGAAGATGTGTGGAATTCAGTACTTTCTATTGCCACAAGTGTTCTTCTGGGACAAATAGATTTGCACAAATTTTTAAGCAGCATTGTAAGTGGTATTCTATCTGTCTTGAGGCTAGACTGCTGTCAATCTCAACTTTCTCACAGTTTTGTTTTGGTTTTTTTTTTTTTTGGTTTGGTTTGGTTTTTGTCATAGTGGAGGTGATTTCAATCTGGTATTGGAAGACTTGTGATCACATCCTGCTTCTGCCTTGGACAGGTCAAATAACCTCCCTAGGTCTCAGTTTCCTCCTTTGTAAAGTGCATAGTTTGGACTACAGCACTCTCAAGTTCCCTTCCAGCTCCCAATTTACTATCCTGTGGACATCAAGCAAAAGAGAATATTTCTAGTCACTTGCCAAAAGGCCCTATGCTGTTGAACACTTTCTTCACTTATAGTGGACACAAAATTCAATATGATAGGAATTGCATCAGCGAGCTGGGTAGCATCTAGAATATGGCAACCAGGATATTCAAGACACTGAAAATCACATGAATATTGTTTGAAGGAACTGGGATCTTTTGCACATATAAGAGAAGTCTTGGTGGAGGGAACTGTCACCGTCTTCTGGTATTTAAAGGGCTGACAAAGAGAATAATTACAGTGATTCTACTTGGCTCTAAAAAGCAATGAAAGAAATAAATTAAATAAAAATACACAAATATAATAAGTAAATATATGATATATAATAATATATAATTTAATAAGAAAATTAAAAATACATTTAAAATAAAAATAAAAAAGAACTGAGAGCAATGAATGGAAGTTAGAAAGGACCACATTTTTCTTGATGGCAGGAAAAATCTGCAAAAATTAAGCTATCCAAAAATGCAATGGGTTCCAAGGGTAACTAGTGGGTTCCCACTCACTAGCAATCTTCAGGTAAAAGTTGGAAGGTGACTCAAAAGAGCATGTTGAAGAGAGGATTTTTATTCATGGTTGGGTTGGATTAGGTGGTCTCTATGGTCCCATCGAACTGTGAACTTCCAGAATACTGTGAACTGGGGGAAGACATGGCAGTGATCTTCAAAAATTTTAAAGGCTAATGTTAAAGACACAGTAAGTCTTCCCCATGTGGTCCTCAAGGGCAAAACTAGTACCAATGGATAGAAGTCACAGAGAAAAGATTTTGATTAAATGTAAGGATCAACTTCCTAATAGTTAAAGGTATCTACAAATGTAGTGGGTTTTTATCAGGTAGTGAGTTACTCAACACTGAAGATATTGGAGTAGAAACCAACTAGTCAACCTGTTATGCATTTATGCTTCCAGTATGACCCTGAAGATTTTGCTTTCTGATTTCTAAAGTTGACCTCTCTAACTGTGTTTTTGGTTCCAACCCCTTTTCTCACTTCTCCAAGATTTTGCTCCACACATTATCTCCTCTTTTTATAGAACCCTCAGTCTTTTGCCCTCTAAGACCTACAAATATATTCAGGTCCACCCTGGCCTTTGCTGTTATGTCCTCAAACTTCTGTCTTATTTCTCATCTACATTTAGTATTTCTATTTCTTTACTCAATCCTTAACCTATTATATTCAATTCAGTGTCTACTATATACAAGTCCCTCTACTAGATGATGGAAATACCAAGAAACAAATGGTACTTGCCCTATGTGAATTAATATACTCTTGGTTTTTCCACACTAGGCATTAACTAATGGTTATAATTAGGACCCTAACCTATTGGGGAAAATGTCAAATTAAATTCAGTAAGCTCTCCAAGAAATCAGGGAAGCATAGAACACTGACATTTTAGAAAGATTTCCATAAAAAAAATGTTCAAATTATTTAAAATGTCACTTAAGAAGAAAAGCTTTAATTATCTGGAAGATTCCTAAATGCAAGATGCTTGACTACACAAAGAAAAGGGGTAAATGAGATGTGGCTTGTTTGGACCTACGCTTTTATCGATGTGATTTCATCACACTGATGGGAAAATGCCTTCTTCAAAAGTTAAATGACTTGCCAAGGGCCATACCCTTGGTATGTGTAAGAGTCAGGAATTGAACCCAGGTCTTCCTGTCCCCAAGGTCAGATCTCCATCCTCCAGCTACTCCTATTTCTGTTCATTATATATGTGTTTGCTTCCCAAAATGCAGAGACCAAAAAAAGGATTTAGAAATTCATTCCTGTGCACTCAAACATTTGAATACATTTCAGTTTATTGAGGACAGGGTATTTCATTTTTGTGTGCATTTTCACCACCTAGAATAGCATTAAACACAAAATAGGCGCTTAACAACAATGTGATGAAATAAATTAAATATGACACTTTGATGGGCTCTTTGAACTCATTGAGGTGGATACTTCTTCCAGTGATGAAGATAGCAACCTTTCCATCTCAATTAATCCTCTGAGATTCTTGTCCATGTCATCCAATAAATCCTTGCCAGGTGGTTCACCCAACATTCAGATCTTCCTTTAGGTCTCTAGATATATGTTGCATGGATGCCAATGAAGCATGTAGGGTACTGAACAGTCATCATTCATCACTGTTGCTATAGGACAGGTCTACATCCTTTTTTCCAGTCATGCATCTCCCTCTGATGATCTCCTTTAAGCTGCATTTTCTGGGCAACTCTACAATGGCAATGCAGCCTCCTTATGTCTGCCATGTGTTTCTCCATCGCTCTTTGGATAAGCTACAACTTTGCTTTTTCAGCCACTATGCTGTATTGAAACTGGCTAGCATCCTCAGAGAAAAAAAATATGTCCCCCACAATTGATCTGTCAAAAACCTAGATCAAAGCTGAAGACACACAGAAAGCCTAGCTTTCTTTGTGCACAATGTAACTCACACCCACTTGTGGTGAAATCTCCCAGATGACCTAAGATAAACCAATTCACTGTCAACTGTGTGACTAAAAGAGTTAAGTCAAGTCGACAAGTATTTATTAACCACTTAGTGTGTACCTGGCAGATAGCACACATTTGTCAGCTTTGGAGCCTAATGTTCTCTTGTGTTCCAATCAGGGTAATCAGGAGGCAAAATTATGGTGCTAGCAGACTTTCTTAATGCCCCAGCCACTGTGTTTTTTGCCTTTTTCCTCCATTGGTGACAATCCATGTCACCCTTACTGAGGTGTCATATAATCTTACACATGGCTCCCTTAGAGCTAATGCACACTACCTATAAATGGCCGGTAAAAACTTACCTTAGAGACCAACAAAGCCTTAAGTGAAAGGAATGAAGCTCTAACTATTGAATTTCACTTGTCACCCAGAAGATTCAGCAGTTACATTTTGGGAGCATCAAGGAATTTCCAATGTACCTGAAGTGTCATCATCTACAGGGGACAGTGTGATGATGACGGTGATAATAATGATGATGATGTGATGGTGATGATGGTGACGGTGATGATGATGGTGATGATGATGGTGATGATGATGATGATGATGATGATGATGATGATGACGATGATGATGATGATGATGATTTTGATGATGGTGATGGTGATGATGATGATGACAATGACAATGACAATGATAGCATTTATATGGTACTTTAAGATTTGCAAAGCACTTTACATATGTTATCTCATTTGTTCATCATAACAGTAATGTGACGTGGATGTTATTAGCCCCATTGCATAGTTGAAGAAACAGAGACATGGAGAGGTTAAACAACTTGCCAAGGATCATACAATTAGTAAGTGCCTTGTGCAGACTATGCATTCAGGTCTTCTTCACTCCACATCCAATGCTTTATCCATTACTGTACCTAGCCAGTACAATAGAAATAATTGTACTCACTCTGATCAGAGAACTTGGGTTCAAATCTGCCTTTAGCCATAGGACCTTGGGTAGGAGAAAGAATACTATCATGGATTCAAATATCAATTCTGCCTCATCTGAGTAACTTTACACAAACCACTTAATTTTTCTCA
Organism: Phascolarctos cinereus; assembly: GCF_003287225.1. Lineage (NCBI taxonomy): Eukaryota > Metazoa > Chordata > Mammalia > Diprotodontia > Phascolarctidae > Phascolarctos > Phascolarctos cinereus. The sequence continues at coordinate 35,698,113 of NW_027555847.1, forward strand.
GCCTTAGTTTCCTCATTTATAAATCACAGTGTTGGACTGTATGACTCTTAGATCACTTCTAGCTATAATTCTATGATCCTATAATCCTATGAGTCACTTAACTTTCACTGGCTTCAATTTCCTTACCTATAAAATGAGGACAGTTGGACCAGATTGCTGAGGTATATTCTAGTACCTATATATACCCTAGATCTTTTCTTCTTGAGCCTAACTTCTCTAATTATAACTCCCTCCTCCAGAACAAATCCCACTGGAAGAACCAAAACTAGAGTAAGAAATAAGAGCAAGAGTGGATTGAGCTTTCAGAGGGCTGACAAGCACCAACATTCTTCTTCCATTTCATATACAAATCAAATACTAAACTATCACCATCAGTGTAGTGTGGTCCTCTGGAGCCAAATTCTGTGGTCCAGTATATCTTCCTACATGATAACTTTGGCATAGTAATTTCAAGTATTGCCAACTCTGCAAGGTCTGACACCATCTTGGGCCTTTTCATCTTAATTATACGCAAGGATGCCTCATTTTTAGTTACGCACAACCTTCTAAGATCCCTATCCTTCAATTTCTCTTCTAGTATTTCTATTGACTGGGGTGTTTGAGAGGCAAATAAACTCTTCAAATCTAGTTTTCTTTTTAGGAATGCTTCAAATGCCTCTTTTTATTGAATGTTCATCTTTTTTTCATTTATGGTTAGGGCTCAGATTTACAGGGTAGGTCACCTTCGGCTACATTTTGAGTTTCTTTACTCTTTGAAACAAATTCTTCCATTCTTTCCCAAGGCTTCTGGTGGGTACAGAAAAGGCTCATGTTCCTTTCCTTAATATTTAAAGGTCTTTGTCTTTACTTTTTTTTTTTTTCTGGATGCAATCTGTGGATTCTTTCAATTGGCAAACTGTTTTCTGTGTTCAAAAGTTCTGGGCAATTTTCTTGTATCATTTCTTGCACTATGGTGTTCAAGTTTTTTGACTTACCATGTTCTTCTTGGAACCTTGAAATGCTTAAGTTGTCTCTGTGCATGCTGTCTTCAAGATCCATGTGTTTTGTTTGTATGGAGATCATGTTTTCTTTTGATGTTACTACATTTTGCTTCTCTTCTTCCACATTTTCCTTCATTTCTATGTATTTGAATTCCTAGTTATTCTTTCTATTTTTTTCTTGTTTTTGTTTTGGTTGAAATTTACAACTTACAACTGTGAATTCATTTTCCTATTCTATTATTTCCTATTCAATTATTTCTTTCTGCTATGCAAGTTATAAGTTCTTACTTCTTTTTTAAACCATTCGGGAACATCATTGTGGTTCTGTGCTCTCATGGGAATCTGCAGGATCCTCTGCCTCCTCAGGTATTGATTTATTATCTTTTGTCTTGCAATATTTATTGATAGATGCCTGGACTCTTTTATCTGATCTAGAAGCCATATTCCCTTTTGCTATTAATATCTTCCTTGATGGTTTATCTGCTTATACTAAAGATTTTTTTTTAGTTTTGTTTTCTTGCTCCTGAGATCTTTGCTAGCTTCAGTCTTTCTCCATTATTTTCCCCTTCCACTTTCTGACTCCCTTCCCTTTCATGATGTTCTTCCAAAGACTGGATTTCAAAGTTGCTCTGTCTCCTCTCAACATGAGCAAGGTGCAGTTAGCCTTAATCTCTGCTTCAAATGACTTCTGGAGGGACAGAACTGGCTCCAGCTGAATGCTGCTTTCTTACCCTCAGGCTTGGTGGAGTGGCACACTGCCCCACATGTGTCCTGTATTCTACCCCATTTCCCTCTTCCTCTCCCTTTTCTGGCTGATTTCTGTTGTAGTATAGATCCCTGCCTCACTGTTACTGCAACCTGTTTGTATCTCCACAGCACTGGAGAGGTGAGGTATGTGTGAGAGAGGGAGGGTAGAGTGAGTTGGGATATTGATTTCTATTGTAAGCACATTGATTGGCTTATACAGCCCTGCTTCCTGGAGCTTGACAGGTATGAGTGAGGAGGGGGCATTGAGTAAACAAGTTAGCCTTCTCTGCTGTTAGGGATTTTACTTTCTTTGGGCATTGGATGTCCCCATAGAGGCCATTGATAGTGATTTATCTCTTATGTATATTTTCTATTTTGGAAAGGTTTGCAAGTTCATGAGATGGGAGAAAAAGTCTAGACCTCTGTGTTATTGGTCACATGACACAGAAGTTCTCATCCCTATGTGATTCCTGTTTTCTTAGACATGGCTATATATGACTCCCTTTGGTGGTATCTCTGTGGTCCTTGGACCAATTCCCGTCCTCGTGCCTTGAAAGGCTGTTTGCTCCAAAGCATGGTACAAGACCAAATTGTCCAGCAAACTTCTTTGTTCTACTTTATTAACTCTGAAGATGCTTGAGTCCTCTAAATCCCTACCAGACTGCATTCAAAGATTCCATGGTTCTACAGAAATGGAAAATAAAGATAATAAACACTGGCCCTGTCTTTCACTTAAGATATCTACCATGCCCCTCATCACCATTATGCTTTCTAATGGTGGAAAACCAAATTATGTTTTCCTAATTTTGATAAACCATTGATTTTTGAGGTCAGATCTCAGATCTCCCCAATATGTTATTTCCTAGAATATGTGGACCCAGACACAAGATAATTACAATAACCCCACTTTAAGTAGCTCTTACCTTAACCCTCTCCTCATCATCCTTGATGACCCTTACTTAATTTGAAATCTTTTGTCAGAAAATAGGATTATCTTCCTTCTGATTCTTTGCAAAGCATTCTAAAAAATCTTTTCTTTTTCAGTTGCCATTATTTTTCATAATCCAATTCTTCCTTAGGAAGGATGGAGAAAATTTTAACATGTTATTTATGTTTGGCTAGGGAAAAGGTATCATCTTAAAATAATCAGCTCTTTAGTGTGTCTAACAAGGGTGCTTCAGCAAAGGAAGAGTTATGGGAGCCATAAGGGTGCACTCCCAAGGTGCTGGTGACCAAATGGCTGGCCACACAGGGCCATGAAGAGTTCATATTTGCTTGGCTGACTGCTCTAAACTGAGTGTAGTCTAACATGACAGAAACTGTTTGTTATATTATTTACTACTTGTCTCTAATCTAACCTTTTTATGTGTATGGGTTTCCTACAGAGTGCAGAGGCAAATCTACTCCCCAAAGAGACTTTAAGAGAATGTTAGAGGAAATGTTGAATAATGCTCAATTCCTCTGAGTTCCTTGTAAGCATTCTAATCCACCGCGATGAAACTTTCATGTTTTGTCAGCTATTGTAATTTGGCTTTCACAAATGCAATACAAATTCTTCTTGCATAAGTGACTTTCGCGTTTTGCAGGAACTTTCAGGAAAATTCAACTATTGTGATTATAGATGGCATGTGTTTTAGGAGCACTATAAAACACACACATCTAAAAGGTTTGTATTTGAACTCCTCTCACTTTATTCTGCTGTAGACAAATTTTAGTCTACATTGTTTTAATAATTGACTCCATTATATTTGATAAAATATAGGGTCGTTTTGAAGGCAATAGTCAGCACTTACCTAAAGCACTTTTCACCCTCCAAAAAAGCTTGTAAACCTAAATTAATTCCCATGTCCCTATGATGCAGTAATGTATTTCATAGTTCTTGCCTTTTAGTTAAGGAAACCAAGGCAAAAAATAAAAATAAAAAGTAAAAAAATAAAAAAACCTGGGATGCTTTTTTGCAGGTACTGTTGAGGGCTCTAAATGAACCTGGGATGAAGATTCAAATTTCTCTCTGCTCCCCACTCCTCTCCCTCTTTGTCTCCTCTTCCCTTCTCTCTCTTTTCCTCTCTCTCTCTCTCTTTCTCTCTCTCTCTCTCCAACTCCATCTCTGTCTCTCAAGACACTTTTCCTTACAGACTCCTCATTGGCATCTGTTGACATAGGAGGAAATATTCAGGCTTGTAATAATTGCAGAGGTTAGAAGCTGTAATTAAAATTACATAAAATTAATTGATGGACTTAGAAAGATTTATGTGCCTTGAAATAAAAATACTTACAGCTAGTTTAGATTTATAGCTTTGGCTTGTCGATTCTGTGTATGAGGGTATGGATTGAAAATTGAGGTAAGAACCCTAACGCATTAGCATACAAAGGTGATGCTATGTCTTTGGGCCCCTGGCAGTCACCAAAGGAGGATGAAACATTGCTGTGGAGGCATCTCCACATGGGCATCAGTCAGCCCAATGGGCAATTCTTGGTCACGCTACTTAAAATTTTCAAATTAGGGTTATATAATGCCAAAGCAAGTGGCTTTTTTGAATCAACATATTTCAATTCAATTCAACAAATATTTATTTGCCCTTTTCCGGAGTGCCCCCATAGTGTTTCTTTTTAACCTAAGCTGAGTATTACTGTTTTACAAATTTCTTTATATCTAATTCTTTAAAAAAAAAAAAAGGCCCACCCTTCTTCAATAGCTTACATTTCCGAGAATGATAGGATCACAGAGTAAGAGCTAGAAGGTATTTCTGTGATTGAGAAGCCATCCACACCAACCCCTCTCATTTTATAAAAAAAGGAACCTGGGGTCTAGACAAGTTAAATGACTTCCCAAGGTCACTCAAGAGGCAAAAACAGGATCTGAACTCAGATCCTCTAACTCCAAATCCAACTCCTTTCTACTAAACCATATGTACTTGGAACTTTAAAGTCTCCAAAGATCTTTACACTCATTATCCAACGTGAGCCTCACAACTGTGTCCCGAGGTCAAGATTATCACTAACCCTGACTTTACCAGGGTCACAAAGCCAGCATCATAGATTTGGAGTGATAATGGAACTTTGAGGTCATGGAATATATTTACAGATGAGGAAACTGAGATATAAAGAGGCAAAAGGGCTTACCCAAGGTAGCAGAGCCAAATGGAAAAGCCAAAATCTGAAACTGGGTCATCTACCTCAAGAGCCAGGGTTCTTTCCACAACACCAGGAAATGAGCCTCATAGGATCATAGATGTAGAGCTGAGAGGAACCTCAGAGGATACATAGCCCTACCCCCTCATTTTACAGTTGAGGAAACTGGGGCTTAGGAACATTAATTGACTTGTTTGTGTTCAAAAAGGTAGTAACTATCAGAAGTGAGACTCTAATAAAGAGGAGATAGGCTGCATGATAGAGGGGAATTCCACCTTGGTCATTTAGCAGCTAGGTGGTGTAGTGGACAGAGCACCAGGCCTGGAGTCAGGAAAACCTGAGTTCAAATCCCATCTCAGACACTTCCTAGCTATGTGACTCTGGGTGGGTCATGTAACCCTATTTGCCTCAGTTTCCTCATCTGTAAAATGGTTTGGAGAGGGAAACGGCAAACCACTTGAATATTTTTGCTAAGAAAACCCCAAATGGGGTCACGAAGGGTCAGAAAGAACAAAAATAACAGAACAATAACAACAACTTTGAGTAAGTCACTGCACTTTCCTGAGCCTCATTTTCCATCCATAAAATATTAGGGATAGCCAAATGGTCCTTTCCATCTGTGGAGCTATCTCTGAATCTATGTTGTTTGATTCTAAATCTGGTGTTTATTCTTTTGTCCTACACTTGTTGAAACCCATTTCTTCCCCATTCTAACATGATATTCATTACAGTGAGCTGCCTCAATTGTTCAAAACAAAATCTAGAACCTATCTCACAAGCTTAGAAGTCAACAGTTACCAAGTGCTTAGCACATAGTAGGTACTTCAAAATTTACATTGACTTACTGAACCACATGGAGATGTTTAAATTCACTTTAATGTCCATTATCCCTGCTACAATAATTAGCTCACTTAAAGTAAAGAGTAATGCCTTGCCCCACCAAAGCTTTAGCAAGCTTAGTTTAGAGCAAAACTTATGAATTCAATCACAAATGCTCTGAGCCCCCAGAGCATTCCCAATATCTTGTCAGAGGTTGGGCTCAAAGTTATGTTTTATATATAGATTTAGATCTAGTTACTTCGGGTCTCTTCATGATTAAAGCAAAATTCAGCTTATTGGAAAGATTTGGGTAATGAAATATCAGATTATATTGTAGTGTGTGTTAATAGACAGGCACCAGGAGGAGAAGTAGGAAGACAGCCAGACTTTTCTTGGGACTTCCCCTGGTTGACCTGTAAAGCCAATGACCCTCTTCAACGTCTCTCTTTTCTGCCACAGCTCAGTTCTACCTTTGCCCATCAAAGGTGTGTTAGAAAGCCACACATTCCTATTTCTGTAATATTTACCACTGCAGTTATCTTGGTGCAGGATCCAGAATCCAGATGGTACAATGAAATTCCCTACCCAGTTGGAACAAACCTCTTATCTGGCATCATTTCACTTTATCCAATGGTTCTCAAAGACTTTTCACATTTAGTTCTCTTGTTTAATTTATTGACTGAAATGAGTTTCCAACTGGTTAAGGAATCAGAACTAAGATGCGATAGGGCAATTTTTACTCTACCCTTCTACCTTACAGTTTATGTATTTGTTTAAAAAAAAAATCCATGTAAACATTTTCCCCTTGGATCATTAAAAGGAAAATATTTGGTCATGTGAAATGTGCATGAATAGTAATTATGGAAACATGCAAGCTTCCCTTCCCTTGCCCCACTGTAAAGAGCACCCTTTCCAGGCATAACCAGGTGACTCACAGAACTACCTAGATGTACCCCTTCCAGGAATACTGAGTTGGGATTGTGAGCAGTGAAGCAATCAGGTTTTAGTAAAACAAGGAGCTATCTTCCCACCTTAATTTGCATAATTGATCCAGTTTGAAATAAGTCCTGCAGTAGAGGAGCCCTAGGAATTTTTTTGTTTGCCTCAGCATGTTGGATGTCTGTGAGGCATAGCACATCAGAGCTAGCAATGCTTAAGTGCATAATTCCCCCTCATGGCTTTGCTGGGAGCTCAATGCACCTTCTTAAACTAATAATAAAATAATCTGCAATATAAAAATATGTTTCTTTTGGACACATTTGACATGTTACAATGACAGAGTGTTTATGACTCACCATCACCACCTCCACCATCATTGGCTTTATTTAGAAGCAGTGTAGGGAAGCAAGCAGCCATGAGCTGCCTCATCAAAGTTTTCCATCGGGAAGAAAGTTGCTCAATTCTTAGAAAATGGGCCTTGGATATACAGGCAGAAATAATGCTAGCTGCTCAGGGATGAACTCAAATGGATGAGAAACTTACTATGAGTTCAGCAGGGTGATATAGCAGCCAATGAGATCTTGGTCAGTGCAACCTCCAGGAGGAAGGAGGTGATCTTCCTGCTGTATCCTGCCCCAGTCAGGCCACATCTGTCCTGTGCTGCTCAGATCTGGGGACCATGTCTTACAGAGAACTTGAGAAGTTAGAGAGTGTCCAAAGGAGGGCAATTAGGATGATGACAAGCCTTGAATTTGTAGAATAGGTTAAAGGAACTAGGAATGTTTAGCGTGGAGAAAAGAAGACACAGGATGACATGAGGACTAACTTCAAGTAGCTAAAAGGTTAACACATGGACAAGGGTTTAGACTTGTTCTGCCTGGCCCCATAGAGAGAACTAGAAACAGGGCAGAAATTGCAAAAAGGACAATTTTTCTGATGTCAGAGAAAAAAAACTTTCTAACAATGAGATCAGTCTAGAAGTGGAAAAGGAGTGAATTCATTCCCCCTCAATGCTGATATTCATGCAAAAGCAGGGTGACCCCTTCTCAGTTGATATAGCAGGGATCCTTGTTCAAGTATGAGTGTTGGACCAGATGGCCCCTGAAAAAATCTGTGATTCTGTGATTATGTTTGCTTGTGGATATTCCAAATATTTAAGGTATGATCACAGTTTAGACTTAAGTAAAAGATGCTGACACATTATTATGACTCATATGTAGGAGAAATTCCAAGTATATGTTTTAATACAATTTACTTTGTATTTATTTCACATTTGTATATATTTATGTCGCATTCATTTATAGGCATATTTTATGTCATGGCCCATATACAGAAATCATCTCCTTCATATATTTAAATGGACCATCAGTCCTGTCCAGATGCAGAAAAAACCTCAAGAATCATTCACAATCATATGAGATGCTAGGCAAGACCTTCAACAAAGTTTATCAGTATATCATACAAATCCTTCACCCTCTGATCCTTGCAACAACCCTCGAGGGTATGTGCCTTTATTATCATTCCCATTTTACAGTTGAAGAAATTGAGGAAGAAATAGGTTGGGTTACTTGCCCAGTAACCTAATACTAAGTGTCTGGGGTGAAATTTGAACTCATCTCCCTGAATCCAAACCCAATGCTCTATCTACTGTGCCACCTCAAGGCATCTCTAAGCTGTCCTTGCCTATAAAGACCAAAAAAAATCTTAAGAGTTAACATTGTGTTGGTGAGAGAAGGGAAATAAAACTAAAATCCAACATAGCTAACGCATAAATAATAACTTGAGGAGTGAGAAAGCAGACCATGGGGTGTGAGACTTCTTCATAATTGTTGTGCCCTGGGCCCCTTGGGCAGGCTGATGAAGCCTGTGGACCCCTTCTCAAAATAATGTTTTTAAATGCATAACACAAAATATATGGGGGAATTCTCCCCAAAAATATATTTAAAAGTTATCCAAATATAGATAACTTTATAACATAATTTAAAAGTCATACAAAATATGGATACCTTTATAATATAATTAAAAAGTTAATTATATATAATTAAAAAGTTAAATATATTCAAAAGTTATACATATATATGTATATATATTTGGATAACACATACAGATATGTGTGTGCGTATTTCACCAAGAATCCTTAATCTAGGGAATCTGGAATGATTTCCTATAGAAGGTTGTACAAAAGCAGAGACTATAAAGAAACCAAGGCATCCCAAAGAGGCATAGGCTAGAAGGTTCCAGGCACATGAGGAGCCATCGAAATGATAAATGGCATGTTGATTTTGGAGACCAGGAAATAGGTTTGTTTGGGTAGGATGCAGAGGGCATGAAAGGGAGAAACAGGAAAGCTGTGTAGAGAAGAAGTGGGAGCCAGATTGCCAAGGGTTTTAGATGGGAGGTTGAGGAGTTTATATTTTACCCCAGAAACAGTAGGGAACCCCTGAGGATTTTTAAAAAGTCAGACAACTAGAATTTATCAAGAGCCTACTATGTGCCAGGCATGATGCAAGGAGCTGATGTTACCAAAAAAGCCAAAAATATCTCTGCTCTCAAGGAGTCCATAATGCAATGTGGGACACAACACAGAAACAACTATGTCAGACAAGATACATGCAAAATAAGTTAAGGGGTGGAGGGAAATCTCAGAGCAAAGGTACTAAAATTAAGGAGGACAGGGAAAGGCATCCTGCAGAAGGTAGATCTTTAGCCAAGACTTGAAGGAAGCATTTAGCTGAGCTGGGGAGTGACATGATTTTGGAGTGCATTCCAGACAAGGGGATGGGCTACTCAAACCTTGGAGGCAGGAGATGAAATACCAAGTTCAGGGAAACAGGAGGTAGGCCAGTTTGGCTGGAAGATAGCCTGTGTACAGGGAAGTGAGGTGGAATAAGACTGAAAAAGTCAGCAGGAGCCAGAGAGCAAAGGTAGTCCCCATCTGAGTTAGCCTTTATTTATCCTGCTTATCTCTGTGCAACAAACCTAGGCATTTGGAATGGTGTAATGGAACCTATTTCCAAAGATGGACCATATATTACATTTCTGTATATAGAATAATTGTTTTAAAAAAAGGAAACCATTCAGGAAAAATAGATTCTTTTTGTCTCTCCTTCACTGTTAAACACAGTAAAGCATCTGATCTTCAGTGAATTCTTTCCCCAATTTGCAGCCATAGCAGGCTAACAGCCTACTCTTTATGCTGACTTAGAACAAGGCCATACTGTGATAGCATCAGAGTTAGAGTGATGCTTTAGATGCCATCTTTTTTATTTTTTTAAGAAATTTGGAATTTTGAGTCATTAAAGGGACCCACAATGCCCTATTTGATTAGGTTTAATACAATTTCATGTGAAAACAATCATCTCTAGAACATTACCATCAATATGTTTTAATTATATAAGTTGTATTTAGCGCACTTTAAGATTTGCAAAATACTTTAAATACAGGTTTTAACCCCCACAATCACCCCGTGAGGTAGGTGCCCTTACCTATCAGTAAATAGTTGGTTCCTACTGGTAAATAGGTGCTCCTGTCTCCTAGTTAATAGCTAAAAACCTTGGGCTTGGGGACATAAAGTGAGTGTCAAAGGTAGGATTTGAACCCCTCTCCACCACCACTTTTTCCAGACTCCCAATCTCATATGCCAGCCACTATTCTTTTCATTATCCATAGTGTAGAAGCCTTGGATGTAGAATCTCAGTAAAAGATAGTATGACAAAATGAGTCCCACCCTTCCAGACAATACCACCCTTTGGTTACATCCCTTGGTTACTGGCCTGAGCCCTGCTGGCCATATGCAGGAGGGGAGGTCAAGGAGGATTGCCTACCTGTGGTATCACAGCAGTACACAGGTTTCCCCCAACACTGAGGAATGAACTTGTTTTGTATATTGAGGGACACGTATTCAACATTGGTCTGGTTCGCATTAAAAAATTGGGTCCGGTTTTTGTCTCTACATTTTAAAAGGGATGTGGTTTAATTAGAGCAGACTCAGAGGGACACAATGATTAAATAGATGGCAAATATACCCTAGAATTAGAGTTAAAGGAGTTGAGGTCCTTTTGCTTAGCAAGAAAGAAGACTGAGGGGTTACTTAATAAGAGGTCTTCATATAACATAAAGGGTTATTATGAGGAGGACAGAACTCATTTGTTCTTCATCTCTACCCAGGCAAAGCACGACCGGAAATGGAGAAGCAGCTGGAATATAATGAATGTGAAGATCACTGGATTTGGTCAGAAGATCTCGGTTCAAGTCAAGCTCTGCTGTTGCTATGTGACCCAGAGCAGATCTATAAAATGAGAATGAAAATGCCTGCTCTAGACAACTTGCAGGGGAGTTGTAAAGACCAAATGAGTTAATGTCAGTAAAGTGTTATGTAAATGTCAGCTATTATTAATTCAGTTAGACCTAAGAAAGAACTCTCTCCCAGTAAGGGGAATTAAACAGTGGCTGGACCAGTCTTAACAGAGATGGTCACTCCCTTTATTAGGGATCCATACCTCTAAATCTCTCTCTCTCTCTCCCTCTCCCTCTCCCTCTCTCTTTACCTCTCCCTTCCCCTCTCCCTTTCCCTCCCTCTCCACTCTCTCTTCCCCCCTTCTTCTCCCTCCCTCCTCTCCTTTCCTCTCTTTCTCTCTCTCCCTCTCTCCCCCCCTCCCACCCTCATTCTTTGTTTCAAAGGATGACTCTGAGGAAGGGTGAGGGAGGGAATTTTTTTTTAATTATAACAATATTACTTTTTTTTAAAAAAAGGGGAAATTATAGGAAAGTAGAGTATTAAATAATAATTGAGCTAGAGATAAAAGGGACCTCACAGTCCATCTAATCTAGCCCCTATCATTTTACAGAAAAGGAAATTGAGGGCCAAGGAAGTTAAATGACTTTGCTCATGGTCACACAAATAGTAAGCATCAGAAGCAGTATTCACTCCAAGTTCCTGTGACTCCAAAGCCTGGTCTCTTTCCTCTGTATGACACTGCCTACCAAAACAATGGTGCTTAAGCTCAAACCCAGCATATGCTCCGCTTGAGTGGTGATTCCAGAAAAGAAGAGAAGAAATCTGTCTCCTGACCATCACTGGGGCACTTATTATGTAATCTCTAGAGCCCCTAGGGAGAATCACTGAGAATGAGATTCAATCCAAAATTCTCCCAACTCTCCATTGAAATGTTCACATATCAAAGTGCATTTGTGTCTATACAGTGTTGCTGCTGTAAGAAATTCTTCAGAGATAGAAAGTTAAGAAGGAAAACTCAAGTAGGACTCACATCAGCCTTTAAAATGTCAGGATCTATCCCAGAGATTTGTTCTGAGGAGTTTGGATTCAGTCAAAGGGCCACACTTGAGTACCTAGAGGGCTACATGTGGCCTTGAGGCTGCAGGTTCTCCACCTCTGATCGAACCAGTCACACTTTTACATAGTCCAAATTTTTAAAAACTCCTAAAAAACATTTACCCCAAATCCTAATTTACAAGGCAATTAATCTAAAATGAAGGGTAATTTATTTGCTTACTTTGACAAATATTTTAGAACAAAGGGCTTACTTTAATTTTTTTTAATGACTCGCTAATCTATTTTTGATGACAGTAATCTTTTCTGGCTGGAGGCAGTCAAACATCAATGGTGGAATACCTAGACTCCCTGGAGCCATAGGTTCAAGCCCCAGCAGGGTCACCTCAGCTGAAGTCTGATAAATTGAGTGCTCTGTGATATACTACTGATGGAGAGGTGATCTTTCAGCACAGACCTCGAAAGCCAAAGTTTTCTTTAGACATTAATAATCTCCCAAACAGAGCAGACCACAGTGCCTGCAGCATGCACTAGGGAAGGTGGGTAATGGGAGAGACAAGGTATATGAGGAGAGTTGGAAGACGGAGATGATACACATGTGAAAGAAGGCACACATACATAGAAATTGTTAGACTGGTGCAGTGTTGAAAAATTCTGCTCAAAGTTCTTAAAATCCAATTTCTCTCCATCACAAAAACTGTGATCCTTCTACACTCTCGTATTAGGAAGCAGACAGCAAAAGGCATCCAGGAACTCCTGGTAAAAAAACTAAGTGGCTTTGGGTGTTGAACCTTGTAAGTTGGCTTGTAGAACCTTGACTATCCCACTCTAGAAGGTAAGAAGAAAAGATACAAAAACACAGGCCATCACATTCCACCTCTATTCATTCCCTCACATAAATTCTTTAGTTCAGAATTTCTTTCTTTCTTTCTTTCTTTCTTTCTTTCTTTCTTTCTTTCTTTCTTTCTTTCTTTCTTTTAGGCAACTGGGGTTAAGTGACTTACCCAGGGTCACACAGCTAGTAAGTGTCAGGTCTTTGGTCTAAGGTTGGATTTGAACTCAGGTCCTCCTGACTTCAGGGCTGGTGCTCTATCTACTGTGCCACCTAGCTGCCGTAGTTCAGAATTTCTTAAATTAGTTTAGCTACAGAATATTTTGAAGCTTGACACATAGGGACAGAACCCATAAAAGCTGGACCAGGGTTTCTATAGGCCTGAAGTTCTCTAGGATAAAGGCAGTCCTGGGAAGTGTTTATTAATATTATTATCATTATTATTATTATTATTATTATTATTATTATTTAGCAAAATAGAGGAAATTGAGGCACTGTGGTACAGTGGAAAGAATTTTGGTTTTGGAGTCAGATGAACTGGGGTTAGAATTCTAGTCTTTTATTATTTTTTTCTTTTCTTATTTATTTAGTATTTTATTTTTTCCCCAATTACATGTAAAAACAAATTTTAACATTCATTTTTAAAACTTTGAGTTCCAAATTCTCTCCTTTCCTCCCTCCTCATCCCCTTCATTGAGAAGGTAAGCAATTCGATATAGGTTATACATGTGTGGTCATGCAAAACATATGTCCATATTAATCATGTTGTGAAAGAAAACATAGAAAATAAAAAAACTTAAGAAAAATAAAGTAAAAAAGTATCTTTCCATCTGTATTCAGACTCCATCAGTTCTTTGTCTGGGGATAGATGCATTTTTTCATTATGAGTCTGTCAGAATTATCTTGGATTGTTGCATTGCTGAGAATAGCTAAGTCATTCGCAGGTGATCATCTTACAATATTGCTGTTACTTTGTACACAGTACATTTCACTTTGCATCAGCCCATGCAAGTCCTTCCAGGATTTTCGGAGACCATCCTGCTCATCATAGAAGTCTAGTCTCACCACATGCTACATATGTGACCTTGAGCAAGTTATTTAACCTCATGTGTGTCTCAGGTTTATTATCTGTAAAGCATTGGGGTGAGACTACTTCAGTGATGGCTCTGCAGCCAGCAATACTCCTGAATGCCACAGGAACCAGATTAAAATATAATTGGAAAATATTTAATTAAATGAGTAAAAATGCAATTATAACGTAGGTGATGTTAATATTTGGTTTTCTAAGTCAATGTATGGTCCTCAGGGATCCTTATTCATGGCACAGCAGCCTCCATTTTTATTTGAGTTTGCTATCACTAGATTAGGTGAGCCCGAGGTCTCTTTCAGCTCTAAATCTTGAATCCTACGAAACTGAATCTCTTCGTATTGAAAAATTGGCAAGCTCTGGTAGAATTGTCAATATTGCCCGTCCGTCTTGTATACGGCACTGGCCTCTTTGTTCTATCCATCAATTAAAGAGAATCTAATAAGTACCTCTTAAGTTCCTGGACCTGTGCTAGGTGCCAGGGATAGAAAACCAAAAATGAAATAGTCCCTGCCCTCAAGGAGCTTACAGTCTACCTAGGGGATGACCTGTGTCTGTCACGTACATGCACTGGGACAGGGCTTCTTGTCAGCAATGATCTGAGATAGCAAATGTAAGCAAATTAAAAGTTTTCTCCAGCAGTTGGTCAATAAAGAACCCAAGTTCTGTCTTGCTCCTCTTTTGTCTGCTGTTCAATTATTGCAGTCGTGTCCAACTCTTCATGACCCCATTTGAGATTTTCTTGGCAGAGATCCGGAGTGGTTTGCCATTTCCTTTTCTAAATCATTTAACAGATGAGGAAACTGAGGCAAAGAGGGTGAACTGACTTGCCCAGGGTCACACAGCTAGTAAATATCTGCGGCTGCATTTGGAATCAGGAAGATGAGTCTTCCTGACGTCTATGCACTACGGTGCCACAAGTCTGCCCCCTTTGATCTTCTATGGAGGTCACTTATTCCTGGGTATAAAAGGAGCAAGTCAGCTGGTCTGGATAGGTAACTCCAGAGTGAAAACACATACCCCAAGATTCTAACAAAGATGTTGCTGACTCTTATACCCTCAGGGCAGGAGTGGGACCCTAAAGAGGCACAGAATCTCAAAGGACATCACCCAGACTCTGAGATGAGACCTATAACCGCCACTTCTCTGTGGAGACTTGAATCTAGTAATTAATATGGTAAATGTATTGGTTTCATCCAATACACTATGTGGCCCTTCTCTCCTTGTCAGAGAGAATGTAAAGCTCTCATAAAACACTTCTAGGAGGTTTTTCTGATGCAATCATACAATTAAATTTAATAATTTATAGGTGGAAATATCCCTAGCATCACTATTTTCTCAGAGATCCTATTTAGAATACACAGACTCCAAGGATCCTAAAGAATACAGTTTGGGAATCTATCATCCACCTCAAAAGCACATGCTGGGAGCAGCCAGGTGGAGCAGTGGATAGAGCACTGGCCCTGGAGTCAGGAGGACCTGAGTTCAAATCCAGTCTCAGACCAAACACTTGACACTTACTAGCTGTGTAACCCTGGGCAAGTCACTTAACCCTAATTGCCTAAAAAAAAAAAAAAGCATGTGCTGGTTACACACCACACACACACACACACACACACACCACACACACATGAATGCATGCACAAACACACACAAATACATATAATATGTAGTAACACTGAGTTCTAGGTGTACATGTGCTATTGCAACTGGTATTTCAAAATGCAGCTGCATAGTATTCAAAGCAAGTAAAAAAAATAAATATCTATATGAAATAGAGAAATCTGAGTTAGAAACTATACTAGCAAAACACTATTGCTAAACAAAAGGCAAAGAATCTTGATTTTGTTTAAATCCAATTTAATCCAAATATGAAAATGTTTATGATTACCTACACATGCTATTGATAGTTTTTTTAATGAACATTTATTACATGCCTACTGTTTGAAGGCCACAGTACCAGACCCTAGTCTACAAAGGTGGACAGAATCCTTGGCCTCCTGGAACTTACAGTCTAGTTGGGTAATATGACATATTATATGCCTTCAGTGCATTAGAGAGGTGCAATTATGCTCTGGGGGCAATTCACACTTTTGTACATTAGTTATCACTTTTTCATGTGTTTTTGAATCAAAAATATGAAGTGGATAATTATTTATGTATGGTCAAAACTATGATGGATCCAGTTGTCAATGTGATGGAAAATAAGGCAGCTAGGTGACAAGCCAGTGGCCATAGGGCTGGACTTGGAAACAGGATAATCTGTATTCAAATACTGCCTCAGACATTTACAAGCCATGTAACCCTCTACAAGTCATTTAACCTTTCTTGGTCTCAGTTTTCTAATCTGTTAAATGACAGCAATAATATCATATACCTTAAAAAGCTATTGTGAATATTGAACATGATAGCACAGGTAAAGTTCCCTACAAATGTTAAAACACACTGGTGTATAAATGTTATAGCTATTATTATTATTAATTACTTCCTAACCTTAAGTGTAACCCTGGGCAAGTCACTTAACCCTAATTGCCTAAAAAACAAAAAGCATGTGCTGGTTACACACACATACACACACACACACACACACATGAATGCATGCACAGGGCAGCTAGTTGGTGCACTGGATAGAGTTCTGGGCCTAAAGTTCAAATACGACTTCAGACACTTACTAGCTGTGTGACCCTGGACAAGTCACTTAATGCTGTTTTCCTCAGTTTCCTCAAGTGTAAAATGAGCTGGAGAAGTAGAATGACAAACCACTCCAATATTTCTGACAAGAAAACCCCAGATGGGGTCTTGCAGAGCTGGACATTACTGAAATGAGCGAACAACAACCTTAAGTGTCTGTTTAGTTCAAACTCCTGAGGCCATGTTGGTACAAATGTATGAGGCTATGTGTGCAGTTCAAGGGTGGGGAACCTGGAACCTCGAGGCCATGTGGCCGTGTGGCCTCGAGGCTGCAGGTTCCCCATCCCTGGTCTAGTTAGTGTCATATACTGTTAAAAAAAAGTTACAAATCCGGAGTCATAGGAACTGTGTTCAAATCCTACCTTTGGTTCTTACTACCTATGTGATTTTGGGCAAGTTATCAAAACTTTAAGCCTCAATTTCCTCATCTGTTAGATGAGGAGATTGGACTAACTGGTTTTTGAATTTCTAAATCTATTATCTGTGATCCTACTATGTACAACCTAAGAGTCATAAAAAAAAAAACTTCAAGACTAAAAAAATATATGCATTATACAGTCCCTTCTATGAATGGAAGATGAACTAAGCCAAATTAGACAAATTGTAATATTGGCAATTTAATTGAGACATTTCTTTCTCTCGCAACAATTCACTGGGGTATCTCCTACTAGCCACCGTCCTAAGGAGTGTGAAGGATATGAAGATGAGGAAGATAGGGGATGACATCATGGGGTTAACTGTAGGAGAGAGCTCAGGGGTTTTCTAATGAAATTCCTACCATTCCAAGTGAAGAAACTGAACACTGGATTTGCCCAAGATCACAATGGTAGTTAAGAGACCAAACTGGGATTTGAACTAAGCCTGTACTCTAAATATAATACTCTTTCCAAGCATTCCTTTCAAGGAACTCCATTCACTCCTCCACGACCTTAATATACCATAATACAATAGCAAAAATATGTATTAGTTTTACTGTTAACAGAGCATCAGGGGAGGGAACACGTATTTCTCAAATGCTTACCATGTGCCAGGCACTGTACCAAGCCTTTTACAAATACTATCTCATTTGGTCCTCAGACAAACCCTGGCATTTAGGAACTGATATTATCTCCAATTTACAACTGAGGTTGTAGATGTATCTGTTTTGATTTTGTTATCTTCTTCTGAATTCAGGTTTTGATTCTTCCTGTCACCATAGTAACTTTAGATAGTAGGGTTCCTTTTTGTTGCTTTTTGCTCATTTTCCCAGTCCATTTCTTGACTTTTAACTTTATGTTGAAGCTGGACTCTGCTCCTGGGGTGCAGGGGGCACTGTCCCAAGCCTCAGGCTATTTTGTGCAGCTGTTTTCAGAGCAAGTTCTGGGGAATAATGAGTTCTCAGTTCTTTCAAGGTGTTATGATCTAAGTACAGGTGTGGTCACTGTCCTCCTGTACTGTTCTTTTGTCTGTGAACAACCACAAACACTCATTTCCATGCTGGAACTGTGATTATGGTCCCTGCCATCACACACCCAAGTGACGTAGTGCTCCTTCTCACCCTTAGACTGAGACCTGGAACCTCACATGTGCAATGCAAGAGTCCTACCCCAAGTGCAAGCAAAGGGCCCTTGAAATTTTTCCCGAACCAGCCATCCACCCCCCTGTACCATCTATGAATGGAGGTCTCCAGAAGCCACAGCCACTGATCCAATCACCCCCAAGGCCTGCTACTGTTTTACCATGGCTGTGACATACAGTGGACCACATTCCATTCTCACCCCAATGAGACAGAGATTTCCTGCTGATCTTCTAAGTTATCTTGGAAAATTGTTTCAACCCATCCTTTTCTTGGTTCTGCCTCTTGCCTCAAATTTGTTTAGAAAACTCATTTTAAAGTTGCTTGTAGGGGAATTTGGGAGAGCTCAAGTGAGTCCCTGCCTTTCTTCTGCCATCTTTGCTCACCAAGTAGGATTTCAATATGCAAGTATTGCATTCCAGGTGAGAAAATAGCATGAATAAAAGAATGCTTCTATACCTGTGGTCTATAAGAGGGAGGAACTCAGCCTTCTGCCTAGGATACAAAGACCAGGAAATAATACATGGAAGCTATTTTATAAATCTTAAAGGTCTATAGAAATGCTAACTATTAGTAGTAGTAGTAGTAGTAGTAACAGTAGTGTCATTGGAAAGTTTTGTAGAGGTATATAATTCTTCATGAAGAACAAGATGTCATTATGGACTTCTCCAAATCCCTTCCACTCCTATGTGGAATCTGTAATATTTTTCAAGTTATAGGATTACATAAAAATCCAAAATGCCTTTTTGTCAAATTCTTTCTATTCTAAACACTTGCATATGCCTGAAAAATAAAATAATTTCTGGTTCATTGATAATCATCTAAATGCAATTATCTTTCTTGCTCAAAAAGCTTCTTTATTATCTTTTTTTTCTCAATCAAGAAATCTCCCTTTCCTCTCTCCCCCCATTAGAATATTAAAAGGCTTAGGTATTGGTCCTTTTCTAGGATTATTCAAAATAAGAAATTTTAATTAATAAGAACCACTACTGAATATCAGCACCTTTTTTAATGGAAACAATTTATAAAAAACCTAACCGTACCTCAGCTTCAATTATACCCTAAATCACATTTTTCAAATATATTGTCATCAGTAGTACATCTCTGTCAACATGGAGAATCATTAATAAAGCTATTCTTTTGGACCAATGGAGGCAATGTTGAAGTCAAATTCAGTGTGTGTGTGTGTGTGTGTGTGTGGTGTGTGTGTGTGTGTGTGTGTGTGTTTACAGTACTATCCTCTTTGACCTTGTTGGGAAACAAGACAAACTCCGCTCTACTCTGCTCTGGTCAAACTCCATCTGATCTATTGTTTTTAGTCCTTGGGATCACACAGGACTTTGACATGTAGGAGAGCTTGTAGAGGAGGGCATCCAGGTTGATAAGAGCTTCACTTATAGACTGCATATTTTGTTAAGGCATGCACCCAAAGAATTTTATTTTTTTATTGAACATGCAGTCATAAAGCACATTGCTTTTTTTTTTTCATGAAACTAAAGAAATGAAAACTTAACAACCTTTTTTTCAAATTGTAATTAGATTCAAATTGGAAACAAATTGACAAATACAAATTTTTAAATGACAATGACAAATACAAGTTTTCAAAAATGAAACATCAAATAGCCAAAAATTTTAAAACATTATTTTGTGCCTTGGTATATCCAACACACCTTTTAGGCATATCTACATGACTCATCTTGAATCTATGTTATATGAGGATTGCTCGAAGGAAGCAGAGAAGTTTAGACTGTAGAGAATAGTTTGGGTGAATATGATATCTGTCTTCAAGTATTTAAAGGGTTGACATGGGAGAGAGATGAAACTTCTCTTTGGTCTCAGAGGGCAGAATCAGAAACAACAGAAGTTGAGAAGAAGCAAAACTTAATCTTGATTTAAATAAAAAAATTAAAATAAATTTATTATCTATTTATTTGTAATTTTTTTTTATTCTGAGTTCTCTCCCATCCTACCTCTTCCCTATCCATTGAGGAGTCAAGTAATGTGATATCAATTATAAATGTGAAATCATGAAGAACATATTTCCATATTAGCCATGTTACCAAAAAAAGGCAAGAAAATGAGAAAGTGAAAAAAATATGCTTCATCTACACTGAAACTTTATCAGTTTAAACAAAAACTTCCTAATAATTAGAACTGTGCAAAAGTGCAATGGACTGCAGAGGGCAGACCCTAGACTCCCTTCCTTGTAGGTCTCCAAGCACATATCGGCTATGTTATGGTGGAGATTCCTTTTAGGTATGAGTTGGGTTACATGGCCATTGAGGTCCCTTCCTACATGGAAACCAAACATAATTTAATAATTTGTATTATTATATGTCAATGCGGGTCATCATTATAAACACATATGTATGCATTATGAGCACACACACACACAGAAAGATACTGAACATGTGATTTCTTTGGTATAGATAACTCCCAGATGCAGAAACTTCTATCAATGCTCTGCAATTTTTAAGCTTAGAGAGATGCCTAATGAATCCAAAAGTTAAATAACTTTCTGAGGGTCACAGAAATTATATGTGTCAGAAGTGGGGTTTGAATCTAGGTTTTCCTGCCCCTGAGGCCAGCCATACAGTGCTGCGTTTCATATATATTCTATAAGTCATTACATAATGCACTTTATTGCATGTTGAAATATATGATATATTGAACATAGAATAGATGGAAATATTAACCTACATTGTAGGTTATAATACAAAAATATATAAATTGTATAAACCATATATCTATAATATAAATTATTTTGTATTTGTCCATAGCACAGAGTTTACTACAAGGTTGATTATCTGCAGATGCACAGATCAGCTTTGTTCAAGGAATATTTTGTTTGTTTCATTGCCTTTAATTAAAGAACCCTGAAAGAAGACTTCAGAAGCCTCTAATTTTAGCTCTCCCACTATGTGACCTTCAGCAATTCATTTGCTTCTCTGGGTCTTTCTTTCTCTGCTTGAAAAACACAATAAAGCCCATAATTACTGAAAATACTCCATTATTGTAGTGGATCTCAGATGTGTATCCAATGATACAGGTTGCAATCCCTGCTGTGAGATTCTCCTCTGCGGCCTCCCGTGACTTCACTTTGGGAGATTTACCCAACCTGTCGGAGGTGTTTCTCTCTTGGAAACAAGGATGCACATGGTCTATACATCAATTGCCCATCACTTTACCCCATATGAAAACTCCATTTTTTTCTAGTCAATTTTTTTTCTGATAATAATTCAGCAATTACTTGTGTAATATTCAAGTCATAATCATTTAGTTTGAAATGTAGAAAGAGACTGCATAGTTGTCTGGGAGAAGGTTGCTTACCATGCTCATCTGAGAGCACAGATCACATTCCTAATGTCTTTGAACTGTAAAAATTTTCTCTGCCCCAAAATCTTATGCACCTGGGAACACTGAGATGTCTAAAAGGATGGTGGACTCATTGTTGTCCTCATAATGTCAATGGAATTCTAGAAAGTCTCCAAACACATTTGTGGCATCTCCTACTTGGTTGTTGTCCTTTGTTTTTGAAGGACCAAATGACATCACTATGCTACAGTCAAGTTTTAGTGTGTCCAAATGTGGCTGATCAGACCAATAGGATCTTGGAATGCTCTACCACAGGTCAGTCACAAATAGTCCATATGAACTGTTGGGGTGGATTCTCTAAGTTCGCGCATCTTACGTTTCTCTTGGGCTATTTCAATTCTGCTTTGCTCATAGAGCACAGCACATTTTCTGATGTGGGCACCCCATGCTTAGCAGTTCTGTGCCAGTGTCTCCCATGTCACACAATCAGCTGCAAAGTCTTTCAGAGAGACCTTGACAGTGGCCTTGTATCGCTTCTGGCCACCGTGTGAATGCTTGCCCTGTGTGAGTTCTCCATAAGATAGTCTTTTTGGCAAGAGTACGCTTTGCAATCGAACAACATGACCAGACTACTAGATTTGCGCTCTCTGAAGCTGAGTTTGAATGCTTGGCAGTTTAGTTCAAGAAAGGACCTCAGTGTCTGGTACCTTATCCTGCCAGGTGACCTTCACAATCTTCCTAAGACAATTCAAATGGAAGCGATTCCGTTTCTTTGCCTGATGTTGGTGTACTGTCCAGGTTTCACAGGCATACAACTGTGAGGTCAGCACAACGGCTCTGTAGACCATCAGCTTTGGTAGTTAGTCTAACTGAATGTGAGCCCTCCTTTCTATGTTTAACCTGATTAGAAGGTGAGCTTGAGAACAAGGACTGGCTTAACTTATTTTTTGTGTCGCCATAACTTAATACAGGACTTGGCACATATTAAGCCCTAAACAAACACTTTCCCACTCCACTTCATTGAAAAGCATGACCTTATCAATGAGAGCATAGAATCATTAGTATATGCATCCTATTCTATTGATATAACTCAACCAAAAAAGAATGCTACAATGCATTTTTATCTAGTTGAAGATGCAGTAAAGAATAGGCATAAATCACACAAATATGACATGAAAAACAAATATGTGTATGTTATTGCTAAATATTCTGAAAGGAACATCTATGGTCAACTTTCTAAAGATCAAACTCCTCATTTTATAGATGCAGAAACTGAGGCAAACAAGGTTAAGTGACTTTTCCAGGGTCATACAGCTAGTAAGTGTCTGAGGCCAGACACTTGAGAAATCTTTCTGTCCTATGTATATATATACAACGTATTGGTAAGAGAGAATGTTCCATTATCACCCCAGGAACTTTCAACATCAACCAAATAATTGAAATATCTATTATATAAATAGGGAAAAAAATACTCTTCTAAGCTATTATAAAAATGACATTTCTGATGGATTCAATTGAAATCTTCAAAATTAAATATTTCTAACTACATATAAACATGTTCTTCACACACATTCCTTATGTTGCCTTTGTCAAACTATGTGCTTAGGTATCTCCAAATGTTCTTTAGATATTTGTCACTTGACTTTTACATGAATCAGGGGTAAAATATCTACCAAAATGAATACAGCAAAAAAAAGTCTTGATTTCAGAATGTGTAATGATTATGAAATTTTCAATGATGAATGAGTTATTCATCCACCAACCTTAACATTAAATACCTTGACAACTAATTCTGTCCCAAGGAATTAATGTCACATCTAAGTGAAGATAATGGGAAGACTACTCAGTCATGGTAGGTAGAAGAGGGGGGAAAGGAATAATCATTTTTATAGGACCTACAATATTCCAGGAATTGTGATAAGTCTCTTTTACAAATATTTACCTCATGTGATCCTGACAACAACCCTGGGAAGATGCTATCATTATTTCCATTTAAAGTTGAGGAAATGAAGGCAAATAGAGATTAAGTAACTTGCCCAGGATCACACAACTATTAAGTATTTGAGGCTGTATTCAAACTCAGAAAGAAGCAATAAGTTATTTCATATAATTGAGGTACACTATTATAGAAAAAGGCAATAGTAAAAAAAAATACACATAGTTAAAAGAATTAAACAAAGTAACTATATCACAGGTAGCTAGTTGGTGCAGTGGATAGAGTGCGTGGCCTGGAGTTAGGAAGACCTGAGTTCAAATCTGGCCTCAGACACTTACTAGCTGTATGACCCCAGAAAAGTCACTTAACCTTGTTTGCCTCAATTTCCGCATCTATAAAATGAGGAGTAGCAGGAAATGGGAAACCACTCCAGTATCAGTATCACTGCCAAAAACAAAACAAAACAAAACAAATAGGGTCATGAAAAGTCAGACATAACTAAAAAATGACTAGAAAAGAACAAAATTATCGGATGTTTACCAGCACTACAAATAATCAAATAATATCAATATTTAATGTATATGTACTCAATAATATAGAATGTAGATAGAGAAAAATTAATTAAGGTACAAGGGGAAAGAGAAAATAAAACTATAATATATTGGCCTCAATATTTCCCATTTAAACAGACATATCTAAAAAAATACAAATGAGAATGAAGTTAAGGATTTTTAAAAAATTGAATCTTAGAAAAAAACAGATATGTTAAATCTCTGGTGATTACTAAATATGGAAATTAAGCACATACTTCACTAATCAAAACACAATAAACATTGCAGGTAATAAAGAGCATAGTAGAAGGCATGCAAACTTAAATGTGGACTAAATAATTCACTCCTAAAAAAATGGCTTACCAAAGGGGAAAATCATAGAAACAAAAGAGGATTTCATGAAAGAAAATTAGAATGATAAGATAACATGTCACAACTTTTGGTTTTTAGTCAAAGCCAGTGCTTTAGGGAGAAATATATGTCTCTAAACACTTCCACTAATAAAACAGAAAAAGAACAGTTTGCTGATTTGGTCATACAACTAGAAAATAGAAAGCAATATTTTTTAAATCCCAACTAACCAAAAAGATAGAAATAATGAAAATCAAAAATATAAACAAAATGAAAGCAAAAATTATTCAGTTAATTAATTAATTTAGATGCTGCTAAAAACCTAATTAAATGTGTAAAATATTAACCAATCTGTAAACAAATTTCTAAAAATTGTTCTATTGAAAAATGAAAGACAAATGACAACACATAAAGGTGAAAGAAAGAACTTGTTAGAAATAATTACACCCAATTCTATATCAACAAAACTAATAACTTCATATAAATTGATAAATATTTTACAATATGTATAAAACCCAAATTAATAGAGAAATAAGAATATAATTTAAACAACCCCATCTTAGAAAAAAAATTGAGTAAGCCATAAATGAATCTCCAAAAAGGAAGAAAGGTCCAGATGGATTCAGAAGTGAATTCTATCAAACATTCAAAGAAAAATCAATTCCATGTTACATAAATTATTTGCAAAAAAAGAAATGGAAATAAACAAAGTTCCTTCTATTGGACAAATAACACCTTGATTCCTTGTTAGGGAGAGATAAAGCTGAAAAAGAAATCCATAGGCCAGTATCTCTGGTGGTTATTCAAGCAAAAATATTGAATAAAATTTTAGCAGAGAAACTTTAACAACATTTAAAAACTTACATAAAATAAACAAGTTGGATTTAAACTACAAATTTAGAATTGATATAGGAAAACTATAAACATAATTTGTCATGTTAATAGCAAAAAATAAAATAAAATTATGTGATTTTATCTGTGGTATACAGAAAAGTCTAATCCTGTAATTTCATTGGCATATTGAAGTCTGAGGTGAATAATCTCCATATAATTTCTTTGTAACATAGTCTTAGAAAACTATCTAGAGCACTGAGAGGTTAAAGCCATAGTGTCAGTGACAGGATTTGAACTCAGGTCTTCCTGGCTTCAAAGCCCCTCTATCCAAGCTATCTCTCTATCACTCTATACTTGTCCCATTGATTATTTTATGAAAAGCAGGGGGGAAAAAAGATTTTAACCAAATATGACACTCCTTTATGCTAAAAACAATAAAAGCAAGAATAGGAATAAAGTGGATATTTCTTAATATAATAAGTAGTATTTACCTAATTCTAAAGGCTTTTCCAATAAGATCAGGAGCAAAGTGAGGTTATCCACTGCCACCAGTGGACATTGAATTAATTCAATTGCTCTGGAAAACAGCTTGGAATTATACCACAAAAATGATTAAATGGTTAATATCCTTTGACCCAGGAATCTCGCTACTGGATATATATCCTAAGGAGGTCAAAGATGGAAAGGTGCAATTTTTTCCAAAATGCTCGTAGCAGCAAATTTGACAGTAACAAAGAATGGTTTAAAAAAAAAGGAATTTCTCCTCTACTGGGGAACAGCTGAACAAATTATGTGATATGAGTGTAACAGAATATTATTGGGCCATGACTAATATGAAGAATTCATAGAAATACAGGAAGATTTTTAGGAAGCTCTCTAGAGCAAAGAAAGCTGAACCAAGAGGATCATATAAATAGTGCCTATACTAAGTTAAATAAATACAGTAAAAGGAAGCCAAACACCAAGTAGTTATAATGATATATTTTAGTCTTGGAGAACAGATATTGAAGCATACTTTGGCAACAAACTGGGGACAGATTGTGGAGACAGAGATACAGACAGAGTGCTTTGACTAGGCACGACATGGCTATTTCATCAGTTGGGTTCACTTAGCTCTTTTCTTTGTTACAAGGGAGAATTCACTGCTTGAGTGAGGAGTAGCATAAATCTAGAAATAATAATTATCATGTAAAATAAAGACATTAATACAACTTATTTAGAAAAAAAAGAATTGGGAAACTGAATTTCAGGGAAGTGAATTAACTTGTCTAACTAACTAGTCTAGTAACTTGAAGACCAGGAATTGAAACATTGGTCTTTTGATACTAACTAGTGATCCTTGGAAGCTCTAGAACTTATATAATCAAATCACCTCTACCACTGATACTGGAGAAAGTGTGTCCCTATCCCCCATGATTTCACTCACCTTTTTTTTTAAACTTTCCAATTCAAGACAACCAAACCAAGACACTATTCCCTTATATGTGCTATCTTCCCTTATTAGAATGTAAACTGCTTAAGGGCAGGAAATCATTTGCTTTTGAATGTGTATCCCAAGAGTTTAGGACAGTGCTTTGCACATAGTACACACTAAATAACCACTTTTTCATTCATTCACCATACTAGATGTCAGTTTGGTGTTATGATGGTACATCCAGAAAGAGATGCAGAGAACAGTGCAATTTGTGGGGATAAATCATAATGGAAAAGCCAGAGCTTGAGATGTACAGCTGAAAGTCATTCATGAAGTGCTGAAAGATATTGCCGGGAAAGAGACAAGACATTAATAGAGAAACTACAGAGTGAAAAGAGCAGAAGGAGAGAAATGAACCTTGGATTCACATTAAGTAGGAAGAAGGTAGTACCAGTCAAGTGAGCCAAAAAATAGAGCACACCAAGGCATAAGAATGATGGTGATGATTGTAACAATCGCTAAAGCTGAAGAGTTACAAAACATTTCATATACATGATCTCATCTCATCTTCACAACCATCTTTTGAGGTGAGTGGTATCGTTATCCATGTTTTACATATAAGAAAACTGAGACTGGTAGAGGTTAAGTGACTTGCTTAGGGTCACACAGCTGGTAAATGTCAGAGGCAGAATTTTAAGCAAAAGAGTCTAGTGTCATGGAAGGGGAAGGTAACCAACATGGTAAAGGCCCTCAAGGTAATGAAGAATAGTTGAAAGAATTGAGGATTTCCAGCCTAGAGAATTTGTTTGATGCTAGAGATTTGTATGATGAGAGGGTGTGACTGCTATTCTCAAGTGTGTGAATGTTTGTCATGGAGAAGAAGGGTGACACTGCTCCACTTGGCCCCAGAGGGCAGAACAAGATTTCTCAGAGAAGTGAATATAGATTTGATGTAAATCCAAAAATTCCTAACAATTAGAGCTTCCTTTCAAATATAACATGACATCTCAGGAGCTTAGGTTCTCCCTCATCAAACATCTTCAAGTAGAAATGGGATGATCATTTGTCAGTTAATGTATAGAGGGGATTTTCATTTAGCTTCAGTCTCTTCTCCATCCAAATGGTTACAGGCCCAAATCAGTGAGATCTCAGTAATTTGTTGTTTTATTGTAATGATTTCATATCTTTGTGCTGGTAAAGAACCTCATATAGAGGCACCTGAAAGTAAACTGGATATTTGGTAAAACATGTTCACTCTTGGGTCAATTAGTTTCATTCTTTGTCTCTTTATCTGGTGACCAACCCATGAATAGTGAATATTTCTTTAATTATTTGTTCTTGATGGTAACATCTCATTATTACATTACCAGTTTGGTATAAGATGCCTGGTATTCCATTAGCAGTAAAATGTAAGCTTTCTGAGGGCAAGTCCCACTTAATTTTTAGGGGGGTTATTTTTGTAACCCCAATACCTAGCATGACTTCTCGTATATAGTAGTCCCTTAATAAATGAATTGTATTGAATCAATTCCTATGTTTGCTAATGTTTACATAACCCATGCAACCTGACATTTGGCTGCACTACAAAGATGGCCCAGGTATCTTAGCTCCCAGTTGCTTTCTACCTGCCTCATTGCTCAGCTCCGAGATTTCTGATGAATAGCAGAAAGCCCCAAAATCAGAAGTGCCTTATAGGATCATAAAGAAATATGATCCTTCAAAGGAAGGAGAAGACCTGGTTACTTTTCAATCCCTCAAGCTAAATATGGCCTCATAGTCACAAAGAAAGACCACACACATACACACACACACACACACACACACACACACACACACACGCACACACACACTCATTACTTCACAATGTATGACTTTGAAAATATACTTTGTTAGCTGCCAGGTAGCATTGCTAGCCACCAACTTGACCCCATTTAAACAAACAACCAGGATTTTGGAACCATGAGTGTACCCTGGGTATTCACTCAACTCTACCCTATTGCAGAGAGAGTGCTGGAGAAGTACTAAACTCTATGATTCTCTGAAAGTGAGCATCCTACTATCACCCAGATCTGCCTCTCTCTGGATGGCCATATCCTGCAAAGTTAAGAGTCATGGCTAGTGAGGATTCACCCAATTAAAAATCCTGAGATCCCATCTTTTGGAAAATCCTATTTCTTCTCTGATTTTATGGTATTTCACTGAGTCCTATCCACATTGACCTTGACAAAATGGAGCAATCATCAAGGAAAACAACAACGGTTAAAATCCATCTAGGCCTTTTACTTCTTGCAATAGGCTCAATGATAGGAATTACAAAATACATGTGGTCCACTGCCATAACTCCTGGACCCAAGCTACACTCAGCCATTAGGCATGGTCTAACCCTGAACTGTTAGAACATTGATTAAGATGCCTAGAATTAGCCTGGCTGCTTCTGAAACAATGGGTCTCCTGAGTTCAGAAGTCATCAAAAACTGATCAGTTGAGGAATTAGCAAACCGCCCCAAATACAGCCAACATCTCTCTGCTCCTATGTACTATGTCCTCCGCAGCTCTGGTCCAGGCCATGTAAGGGGTCTTACCAGTTCCTGAAGATAACGAGTTTCTGCTCAGAGTCCTGTCACTGGTAGGAACCTCCAAGGACCTCTCACTATGCCTGTCTCATTGTTCTCAAAATAAGAAATAATGGACTCCAGGCCAGGCTCTTATATGGAGAGTTGCTCTTCTGACTATTATTCGGTCCACTGGACTTTGACCTTGAAGTCAGCATTTTGGTTGAGTCAGTTTTCAGTCATGTCCAACTCTTCCTGACCCCAGTTGTTGCTTTATTTTTTTTAATTTTTGTTGTTGTTTTTTTGGCAAAGACACTGGAGTGCCTTGCCATTTCCTTCTCAGCTCATTTTACAGATGAGAAAACTCAAGCAAATAGGTTAAGTGATTTGCCCAGGGTTACACAGCTAGTAAGTGTCTGGGGCCAAATTTGAACTTACAAGATAAATCTTCCTGAGTCAAGGCTTGACACTCTATTCACTGTATCACCTAGTTGTCACTACTAAATCAGCCTCATTTAGATGACTTTGCTTCATGGGTATACCCACCCATAGAGGTTTCATGAGGAAAGGCTCTACTCAAGACATAGAGACCATTTTTCATATGAAGCCAAAAGTTAGGACAGAGCTGAATTCAAATCTACTGCAGGACTCTCCGGGTAAGTCACTCAACTTTTGTCCACTTCAGTTTCCTCATTTCTTAAAAAAAAAAAAAAGCATAATAATAGAACCCCCTTTCAGGGTTGTAAGGATAAAATTAGATAATATTTGTAAAATGCTTCAAAAAGTCTAATGTGTTATAAATGCTAGCTGTTGTTGTTAAACTCCCTTTAAAATATTCACTTGAACTAGAACAGTTATTACAATCTTATGTGTGGTGGGTATTGGACTACACAGGAAATATCAATAGACAATTGAAATTCACTGAAGATTCAGATAACTCTGGTTAAAACCTTGGTTATTATACTTGATAGCTCAATGTCTCATCTTCTCCGACCATAGTATTTCCATCTTTAAATAAATAGATGGGACATAATGTGATTTAGTGGAAAAACTGCTGAATTTACATTCAGAGAACAAGTGTTCCGATCATAGCTTTTCCTCTTATTCCCTGTGTATCCTTACTCAAGGGTCTTAACCTTTCTGAGCCACAGTTTTCTCATCTGTAAAATCCAAAGTCCCTGCTAGCTCTTATTCTATTATCTTGTGATGCAGATTGAGGTTAGACTTCTCTTCCTTCAGATAGCTTTACAGATTCCAGGATAACAAAGTGTTAAAGAAAGTTTGTGTGTTTGTGACATACTAGGTTGTTGTTGTTGTTCAGTCATTTCTAATCCTGTCTGACTCTTTACGACTGTATTTCGGGTTTGTTTTTTGTTTGTTTGGTTTTTGTTAAGATACTACAGTGGTCTGCCATTTCCTTCTCCAGTGGAGTAAACTAAGGCAAACTGGGTGAAGTGACTTGCCCAAGGTCACACAACTAGTAAGTATCTGAGGCCAGATTTGAACTCCAGAAGATGAGCCTTCCTGATTCCAGGCCCAGCATCTATCTACTGAGCCCCTTAGCTGCCCCTAGGCAGCATACTGGGAAAGGCTGGTAAATTCTGCCCTAGAAACAATCATTCTCAATACTTTCTCCAATCCATTTCCTTAAAGAGAAGCCTGAAAGAGTTAAGGCTCGTCCCAGATGCAATAATTCAATTTGAGAGATGTAAGTAAGTCGCACACACCCCAAAAGTCTGTGATCATATCAATCCATTTAGTTGGGATTTTTTTTTAAACATTAGAATAATTTATAATGCTATAATGCCACATGAATGGAAGAGGCTTTGTAAGCTTTTAGTCTCTTAAACCTGATTTTCTTTTGTTGCCTGCCTGTCCTTGCAGCTGTATGGGTGTGTTTGTAATGAATTTGCCTGCTGGGGGTGTATTACTTTAAGGATAGCCTTTGTCTCTTATTAGTGTATTAAGCTCTTCCCTCAAGCACTGGGTATGGGCCAGAAGTAGATGGGACACACAAACAGCCTAAAGCAGAGAGCTCTGTGTTGCTTTCAACTGAGGAGGAAAACATGCTATAATTTCTTGCATGTTCCCGTCCTTAGATAAGTTGTGATTTGGTCACCACAGAATAGCAATTGTGATCAGTTTCAGACACTCCATCTGGATCATAGTTAGACTGAGAAGGACACCAAAGGCCAGCTAATTCAACCTTTCCATTTTCCAGATGGAGAAACTGAGGCCCAGTACTGGGAATTGATTTGCCTGATTTTCACACAAGCTATAGGTAGCAGAGGTGGGAGTTGACCCCAGTTCTTTGTGACTTCAAGTTTGCATTCTATTCATTATTCCAGGAAGCCTCCCTGGTAAGAAACTACTTCTCTTGCCCTGGTTCACAGATCTGGAGATGGAAAGAACCTTAAAAGCCATGTAAACTAATGCCGTCACTTTCCAGTGAAGAAAATAAGACCCAAGAAAGTTCAATGATTTGTTCAAGGTAGAGCTCTCCACATTTAGATTGTAAGTTCCTTGGGAATAGGAACTGGTTTTGCTTTTTCATTTCTTTTGTATTCCTGTTGTATCCCTGTGTCTAGAACAAAGTAAAGGCTTAAGAAATGCTAGAGTAATTGATAGATGTAAGAATAAATTTTTTTAAAAGAATTTGTTGTATTAAATTCTTAATGACTCAAGTGATAATCCAGAAGGGGGGGAGGGGAATTACTTCAAATGGTTAACAGGAAAACATCCCAGAATTAACATTTTTAAAAAACTAAACATCTTTCAAATCAAGAAATAAATATCTTTTAAAGTAATATTATCTCTCTTATTAAGAAATCCCAAATATTTCCTATACTTCTAATGGGAGAGAAGTACTCTCAATCAGTGCATTGGTCTTGATGGTGATAGGGGTACCAAGGGGCTGATTATATGTAAGTAAATGGGATTTTCTTTTTTTTTAAGCACCAGCTGAACTTCTCTACTAGTGCTAGGCCATCTCCATTTGTCCTGATCCATATCTTGCCACTGGACCCAGACTCTGGAGGAGTAAGTGAGGCTGGTGACTTTGCACAGCCTTCCCTCATTTAAATCCAATTCACTTGCAAGTCATGGCGTAATCTTCCTGAAAGACAAACCACACCACACAACACCTGACTGAGTCACTGCTGTAGTATAGCATTGCAGAAACTAAAAGTATGGAACTTGGGGCATTCTCCACACCATTCATCGTTTCCAATTTGACATCCCCCTTAACTTCCCCAGATTTGCCTGTGAAGTGACACAAAGGTCCTGTCTTGTTTTTCTCCTTTGATATATAGAAAAGCTTACTTATTAAGTGACAGTTGTGATGTTCTTTCATCTTTAGTTAGAGGGGGGAAAAAAATCAAATTAATTACTAGGTTTCTCTGCAGGAGGATAGTTTATGAAACTAAAATCAATAATATGATAATTTGTTTTTAAAAGTGTGAATATGAATGTATTCCTGAATAAGAAAATAAGTCAAATACATCTGCTTGATCTCATGGATTTTTTTACCCCATTTTGTCTAGTTTATTTATTCTTTTTCCTTTAAGAGGGAATCTATTAAGAAGTCAGGTCTTAGAAATTATGCCATCAATAAACCCTGGGCTAGTGCAACCTCCCCAAAATAATAAAGAAATGAAAAAGAACATGAGCCTGTATAAAGGAAACCCATCTTTCTTCTGTTTAAGGAAACTTTGCCTTCTTTTCCACTCAGTTCCATGCCTCCAGAGAGGAACAGACTGGTGAAGATCATGTTGCAAAACTTGGCATCTACAGAGTTTATTTTTCAGAACCTTTAATAAAAGGCCACCAAATGTTAAAATAATTATCTTTTTTTCTGTATATGTACGGATCTTTTTTTTTTCCATTGCTAAAATTTCTGTGTTTAGAAAGTGAATTGCTTTGGTTTCTTCTAATAGAAAATGATTCTACATTCAGCAGTCACTAAGCAATGGAAAATTAGTATCTATTTCTCCATATTTGTTTGGAAGTCTGATCCTGACATTCAAGGCCCTTCACAATCTTCTTCCATTCTACTTCTCCAGCCCTATTTCATACTATTACCCTTCCTCTTTGTTCTAGCCAAATTGGAATTCTCTGTCTCTCATCTTTCCCCTGCTCTCTCCTGCTATCATGCCTTTTTTATTCCCCCCAACCCCACAAATATTTCTATCTTTTTAAGTCATTCCATCCGAGCTCTTCCACTTACCATCTATATGACCTTGGGCAAAATACTTGACCTCTTTGGGCCTCAGTTTCCCCATATGTAAAATCAGGAGGTTGGATTAGATGTTCTCTGGGGACCTTCTAGCGCTATATCTATGACACAGTTCCTTCAAAACTAAGCTCGAGTTCTGCCTCCTCCATGAAGCCTCTTCTGAAGCTCCAGAGATGACAGTGATCTCTCTTTAGCTGGCACTGTACTCCAATTGCTCTCTGCTACTCAGCTCATTCTTCCTCCTTTCATTGTTCATTCATTCATTCATTCATTCTTTAAGTACTATTAAATGTCCACTACACATTAGAATTGTTCTGCGTGCGGTAAGAATACAAAGAAACAAAAGCGTGTTTCCTACTATCAAGGAGCTTCCAGGCTACTTGACAAAAAGATGACCCCAGAGACAATCAATTGAGCACAAGAAAAAAAAAATGAGAAATCCACAACCATTGAGGAACACATTCTGCTGGATTATGACATGTGTACATGTATTTCCCTGCTACTCTTCTTTAGAGCAAGATCTGGTTGTATTTCTATTTCCCCTTGGAGCATCTGGTACACAGGAGACAATTAATAGGTGTCTGGTTGAATGGATAAAGGGGCATATTCTATAATTGGGCCATTTTGTTCCTTTCCTCCCACAATACTATGGTTTTGATGACTAGAAGTATTAAATGGGATTCCTTTAATAAACTACAAGGAAGTCAGGAAGAAGAAATAATGCTATATTGAGGGCATGACCTTTCTTAGTCCTTGTTCTATGAGATCATGAATGTCTAATCAGTTTAACACATGGCAGATTGTGGAGAGCTTTACATACACAATCTCATCTGATTTTAATAATAACCTGTGTTGGTAATACTACATATGAGAAGTGGTATTACCATTCCCATTTTACAGATAGTCAGACTGAGTTTCAAATAGTTTAAGTGTTTCACACACAGTCATAGAGCTAGTTAGTATCAAAAGCAGGATTTGAACCCAGTTCTTCCGGATGCTAAGTCCTACATGCTATCATTATGCTTATATTGCTTCTCATCATATTGAGTAAGGAAATCACAAACTTAGATTTTGTTTGTTTGGTTGGTTTATGGTTTTGGTTTTTGGTTTTATTTTTCCTTCAACTCTCTTCCTATTGTTATTAAAGCGATTTTGGCACTCTCTGGACTTGTATATCACAATCAAAAGATAGCATCTTGGAGCTAAGAGGTTGGGAGAGGGGTTGGAGGGTTTGATCTTGAATAGCCCTTGTCTCTCCAAGTAGCCTGGAAGTTTCTTTTCAATAGGAACCATGGCATATGCTTCTTGGGTATCCCCAAATTATCTGGCACAATGGACACCAAGCAGATGCTCCACAGGTGCTTAAGATTGACTCAAGAACTAGAATCTAGTCACAATTGTATGCTACTATATTGTGAAATGCTTTGCCCATAGTAGATGCTTAGTAAAACATTAGTAAACTTAGTAATTGAAAAGATTTTTACATAGATGTGCCAGATTAATTGAAGCCCCAAAACTCACTCAGGCATAGTTTATCCAGATATATTGAGACAAAAATTTTGCCGTAGCTTGAATTATTCAGTGTCTAGAACATTATAAGTACTTAATAAATGTTTTTTATTCATCTGTTCAATTGCCTAATAATGTTTATATATAACAATGAGTATCATTAGCCACAACAGTCTTTGTGTGATAGTGTATGGCTATAAGTTTTAGAATAAGCCACAGAATCAAAATTAATGTTTAAGTCACTGAAAGGGGAATAGAAAGCTACAGGGTGGGTGTGAGCAGGCTGTAACACATTATCATAGAAGAATGTACAAGAGGGGAGGTGTAAATGATGTTCTCTGAACAATGTAAGACTGAAAATGGACATCAGGGAGGCCAGAAGGCTAGTCTACATGCTCCTTGGGAACCCATGCAATGTCAAAAAACTCAAACCAAAGACCTCCTGGACACTGGGCAAGTCCTCTGTGCAGTATGCATGTGAGAACATAGAGAGGAGCTGTCATACATGCGTAGGCATGGGTAAGTGGTGCTGGAGTAAATACCCCCATCAATATGGTATGGAGTCAGTGTTCTGGTCTATTTTCTCCTGGACTAACAGAAATTAACAATACCAGTATTGCTTATATCCCAAAGATAATATGATATCTAATCAAAGAAGGTCATTGACATTCTTGATAGAATACTTGACCAACTGCATGCTTTCATTTAGTTAATTCTATTTACCAACAGTGTCAGAAAAAAACTTATATTCTTTTTATCTGCATTCCTTAAGAAAACCTCAATTAGGGAAATTTTTTCCCCCAAAAAAATGTGATGCTCTTAATGAACAGACATTTTTGTCTGGGTTTTGTTATTTTAGTTTTTCCACTTTGAATGCTATCTGTGATGGTAGTCTTTAAAAAAAAAATCCTACCAGGAAGGAATGTTGTAAAGTCCTCAATTTCTGAAAAGTACAGTAGTGTACAAGCCCCATGTTCTTAATGTTCTTTTGGCATTATTTATGAAAAACAGCCTTTAATTACCAAGCTTAACACATTATCCTTGGTGGAGACTCAAGTCTCTTTTCCAACTTTCAACTGAGCAAGAGCTCTCAGCTGGCAAGGTACTGAAGCCCACTAGGAATTCTGTGCATAGAATTATCACTGTGAGCTATTTGGCAGGTTCTCCATCTCTATGATAAAGGACGCTGTATTTTATCTTCACACCAATAACTCTCACCCTGGGAGAAATTATTTTCTCAATTATCTTTCAAACCTTTTGCAGTAAGGTTTCCTGAGTAAGAACTGGAAATATCGACATCACATTCCATGTCCCCTTCCTTGATCCAAATTCTTTTAATTGGTAACGTCGCCCAATTCTATTTAAAGCACAGTGATTTCCTGTATTTTTGGAAGGGTAGTGGGAAATTGTTACCTCATCTTACCCTATCATGGACCATAACCCCATATTATTCTGGGAGACAGCCAAAGCTGTTCTCAGGGGTGTTGTTATTTCTCTTTTAGCCTGTAAGATATTTTAGATTTGCAAGCTAAATTTCATAATGGTGAAAGGAATTTCCAACACACATTTTCCAGGCAAACCCAAGCTAAATTGGAAGCCATTGGAGCATCTTATAATATCATTTCACATCAGAGTATTGCCTCATATCTGTTATTTTCAAAGCATAGATTTTATTTGCTTGATGGTGAGCCAAAGAAAGTGGTGTCTCAGCATATTTTATTCCAAAGAGCACCCAGCATTATTCTCTCTACTGTGAATTCCAAGGGACAATGAGTTGCCACAATAAGGATATAATATGGCTCAGATTTTTAAGCTATTTAAGAATTACTTAAACTCTGTAGAGCTTGGTGATTTTCTGATTTCACTTTCTCAGTAGCAAAGCTCTCCTTCTCTATGATACATTTAAAAACTAAGTAAAGTCTTCATGGTAGCCAACTAACTAACAGATATCGGTGTAAAAGTTCAATAGTCTTGGGAAATATCAAATCTTGAGGTAGGTATATTCTACCTGAATACACCCAACATTCAAAGAGACTATGGTCAGGCTTTGCCAAAGAGAGATGTTTCTAATTTGAAGTTGCTACATTAGTTATTTATGTCCCCACCTCCAAATGAGGCAGCATCCTCTGGTTATGTATTAGAGTCAGTAGTATGTGTAGGAACTTTGAACTGGTAGGGCCCAAAGATCATTTGTGAAAATAACTAGAAATAAAAGATGTGTCCAATGTTTGGGAAATGGCTGAACAACTTGTGGTATATGAATGTGAATTGTCACAGGCATCTGTGTCCCTGACAGTGTTTATTTTCCGGGGAGTATGAGAGAGATAAAGAGATATGCGGGCCAGATGGGTAACAGGTTCAGAACCAGTTCCGTTTATTGATCTGAGGGCTAGGGTTTTTATACCCCATTCGTGGGAACAGAACCCAGAGTGGAAAAAGCCAAGTATCAACAATAATTTTTCTCATGATAACAGTAACTGGGGGGAGTCCCCCCAGAGTTGTCTCCTCACTTCCCGGTTATCTTTCAAGGTTTGTTGAAAATCCTTCATCGTCTCAAGGGAAAGACAGTGCCTGGGAGAGGTCGGAGAGCCAAGTTCTGACCTAGGTGGCTCTTAGATAATGGACAGGAACAGGAACAACCTGGCCTGACCTAAATCCTCAAACCCATCAGTGCAAACCCCCAACAGTGAATGCAATGGAATATTACATAGGAAGACTTCTAAGAAGTAATGCAGAATGAGGAAATCAGAGGCAAAAGAAGCCTGTTTCTGGGGGAAACATACAGCCATGAGGATGTATATACGTGAGTATGTACGTACATGTATAAGTACATGCATGTATACATGTGTATATATGCATAATTATATAACAGAGGTCTAATGTGTATGTAAATATATTTTCAAAGATGGCATCATCCTCATGGAAGACACTAGGAAAATGTTCCTATTAATTATGAGGACTGGAGAATACACAGGCATTATGCACTGTCCTACTCAGTGACATTGAGGATATTTTTTTTCCCATCAGTTATGTTGCAACAACTGTTGGCGTCTTCCATTGGCAAATCAACACTCAATACAGCTGGTGAGACTGTGCAGTAAGATGGGAGGGTATTAGAGCCTCTTTATCCCCTCCCAGGCTATATGTCCCTCTTCCTCTCCAAATTGGCTAGGTCTTTGGTTTTGGTGTTCCTTATTTAGACCTTCCTAAGTATAGGGAGCAGAGTCTGTGATCTGGGTTTGGGATGTGAGCCATGAGAATCCAGGAGTCCAGGAGTTTGAGCTAGGCATCACAGCCAGCCCTGCATCACCACCTTCAGGAGAAGTGTCTGGAACTCCAACCCTGGCAGTTACAAATGAGCTTGGGTGGGATCTATGTAGGAACTGAGATAAATTTTAAGCCTGTTCTCTCCCTTGACCACCTCCATCTCTTGGTAGGGATTTGGTGGTACCACTGGCGATACCATTTTAGTAAACTGGTGTTGCCTCACTGAATTAGACTCCCATTACACACACACACACACACACACACATGTATGTATATATACATATACATATATACACAAATAGATATATGTGTGTATGGTTGGTTTTTTATTTTTATTTCTTCTATGTTTATTAGTAAAGAATTTATATTCACTAAGTTGTGCTCTTGGGTTGATTTTATTTTGCCATGTACAGGATGCATTGGCATACAATAGACAAGGGAGAAAGTCACAGTTTTCCCATTGGGTGGGGACTTGAACTAAGATTCTGATTGGTTGGTTTGACATTGACCAGGCACTCCCCACTACAGGTACAAGTATTGCCTTCAACAATAGGCAGTTGTGGGAAATAGATGTCAACAGTGATTAGAGTGAAAGACATATAACTCATAATGTTTAATAATAGCTTTAAAAGCTCTATCTCATTAATAGCCAAGAGAGGTGCCTAAGTGCCTACTATGTGCCAGGCTCTGTGCTAGGTGCTTTACAAATACCTCATTTATTACTCACAATAACTCTGGAAGGTAGGAGTTATTATTATCCTCATTTGCAATTGAGGAAACCCCAGGCAGGCAGAAGTGAAGTGACTTGCCCAGGGTCACATAGTTACTAAGTGTCTGAGGTCAAATTTGAACTCAGGTCTTCCTGACTCCAGGTGCAGGACTCTCTAATGTGTCACCTAGCTGCCACCTAAGAATTTAAAAAAAAACACTTTGAGATCCCTCCTTTTCCCCATCAAATTGTCAAGTCCAATGAAAAGCAACAAAACTCAATGCTGATTTTGTGAAGAAACAGTTATAGTCATTCATTGTTGGTTGAATTGCAAACTTGTAGACATCTTTTGGAGAATAATTTGACAGTTTACTGTAATTGCTACAAAAACAATCATTTGTTTTTACTCAACAATTTTATTCTTTGGGATACCCTCTAAATATGTTGTCAAAAACAAACCAAGAAAGAACTTTATATTTAAGGAGTTTCATAACAGCATTGTTTGTAATCACAAAAAAACAAAAACAAAACAAAAAATCTTGGACATAACATGAATGTCCTACATTAGGAAAATTTGGTTAAATAAATTGTACTACATTCAAATCATGGAATTTAAAAATGCAATTAAGACTCACAGGTATGCAGAATACAAAGAAAAATGGACTTTTATGAAATAATACAAAAGAAAAAAAATGTGAACCAAAGAAGGAAACTCACCATGCCCACACAAGAGGTAAAGTGAATGAAAATGACAAGAAAAATGTGAAGGGAATAAAAAAAAAAGCCTGAACATAATTTTCAGGCAGTTACAGAAAAGCTGCTAGAATACTTGAGGTAGTGAAATGAATTAATTTAAATGTAAACAGTTATCAGGTACACTTAATTGATTGCATTGATGCCCAATGTGAAGGTTTTCATAAAATATTTAATAATAAAAAAAGAAAGACATACTACTAAGCAATCTGAAGATCTAAATGAAACATTTTGGCTCGATGTTAGAGAAGCACATGCTAGAGGCTTATCAAACCATCAATTTTTCTTTCACAAAATGAGTGATATTTTTGCAAGTCTTTGAAGAGGAAGCATTGCCAGGTTTTTGTTCTAAGGGCAAAGTTTTAACACTACCTGCCTCTAGGAAATATGAGGTGGAGGAGTTGCCAAATTCAACACTGGTATTGGTCATTGATCATTTACTTTCCTCAGGTACAACTTTTGTTCAATTTTTTTCTCTTTATTTCTTTCCTTGCCTTTTTTCTTTTTCTCCTTCCTTTCTTTGCATTGTTTTTTTCTTTATTATCTTTCTTTCTGCTAATCTTTATTCTATCAGTTTTTATTTCTGTCTTCCTTCTTATCTTTTTTTCCTTTTTATCCTTTCCCTCCCTTCCTCCTGTATTCTTTTTCTTTCCTTCCTCCCTTGCTTCCTTCTTTTCTTCCTCTCTTTCTCCCTCCCTACTTTCCTTCCTTCCTTCCTATTCTTCCTTCTTTCTTTCCTTCTCTTTTGTCCCTTCCTTTCTTCTTTCATAAATAATCTTAGTTCGCTAAATCTATTCTTTTTTTTTTCATAAAAAACACTGAAGGCTGCAGAGGTTACATGACTTGCTTAAACATAATCCAGTAGTAGGTAACTCAAGGTCACCTAATTCCAAGTTCTGACTTATTACCTCTGCTCCAATTTCTGAAAGCTGGTCATGGAATCTTTCAAAGAGGGTTTTTAGTACCTTTGGTGCCTTCAGTACCTTTAGTACCAAATAATTCATCTGATGAATTGTTTTTGTTTTGTTTTGTTTTGGTTTTGTTTTTTAAAGTTCTTACTAAATCCAAGTGCTGCACTAGGTTTGGGGGATTCAAGGGCAAATGAGGCAAACCATCCTAAAAGGGCTCATATTCTCTGGGAATTAAAAAAAAATCCACATACACAGATGAATAAATGAAAAATTTATAAAGGTACCTTTATATTCAATGAGGATGTGTTGTAGAACAATAACATTTGTCTGGATCAGAGTAGGTCTTCTACAGAAGGTTGCTTGGGAACTTCTCTTGTGGGAGAACTAAAGATTTTATGGGTCACAAGTAAGGAAGCATGGAGGTAGTGATCAGTGAGGGCCCAGTCCTTAGAACATGCTGCAATTTGCCCTTTCTCGTAGAAACAAGTTGGGGTGTGAGGGGAGCAGTCTATGCAAAGTTAAGAAGGCTGGAGATGGAAAGGCTAAAGGAAATGGCAAATAGGCCAGTTGGGGTGGAATGTAGCTTGTGAAGGGGAGTCATTTACAATAACCCAGGAAAAGTAGGCTGGCCCCAGATCCTGCTGGCCTTGTCCATGCCAAACTAAGTAGTTTGCATTTTATGTTAGAGGCAATAAGGGACTTCTTCAACAAGGAAGTGACATGGTCAGACCTGTACTTCAAGAGTATAAATTTAGCTGCATTTCCAGGATGTTTGGTTTGGCTGGCACTCTGAAAAGGGCAAAGAAAATATCAGAGTGGGGAGAGGGTGGCTATGGAGAGGATGGGAAATCCACTGAAGGGCTGTACCTGGCCTGCCCCAATTTGGTTTCTCCTGGAGCCCAGACACCACCTCTCTGGGGAAAACTCTGGAGGCCTTTGAAATGGCTCTGCAGACTCTTCAGCCTTCTAAGGAAATCAGTGCAGTACAGGCAGCAAAGTCAATATCCTGACCACAACCAGGCAGGTAGCCACAAGAGAGGCCCCCACCCACCTCTGAGCACGTTCCCCATTTCAAAATAAGCAATAAACACTCAGACTCGGAGACCTCCTTGCTCCAGGCACAGTCCCGGCCCCAACTGCTTTTGTTGTGCTGACTTTTCTGACTGATTACTGTTTGCAAAAATCAACATCCCTCTCTGTTTCAACTTTCCCCTATTTCGGCTGACAGGCATTCCTCCCTCCTCTTGGCTTTTTTGAGGTTCCTCTCAGCTGAACTAAGCCCCCCCACTCCCTGTCCTGGGTCTTCCCCTCTTCTTCATCCCCCCATTCTTTCTTGCAGACTGCCCCCCCCCCACTCCTCTTATTCTCTCTCCTTTCTGGATGCCACCACCTCCAGATCTCAGGCCCAATCCCCCCGCTGCTTGCCTCCTTCTCCTCATCTTCTTCCTACGTGCCAAGCAGGCCGTCTGCCACAATTTGATCAAGGGGCCTGGGAGTGAGGGGAAGAAAACTGTCACTTAAGCCTTCCTCCCCTCTCAGTCGGCCTCAGATGGAAAGTGGGATAAATGGAATCGTACAAGGCTCAATTTGGTCTGGAAATTTCAAACTTATGATGTTCAAATAGGTTCATAAATTCCCCCATAACACATTTTTGCTCTCCCTAATACTCAATTGAAGGTTTCAACTGAGCAGGCTTCTCTACCTGTTTTTACAGTCTGAGATATTCAGACTTTGGTATGCCACTGGCTAACACCCCAGCTTTGGCATGTGTTAAATCTAGGGGCTAGCTCTCAAAGATTGGCCCTGAATATATATTTACTGATTCTCTTCCAAAGGAGAACTTTTGAAAAAGGGACCCACAACTGTTCCTCAAAGGTCCCTTACTCAGAGGGCATCTCGAGATTACTGTGTTTCTTAAAAATGCCTGATTGGCTTTCTTGTTGTGAAATGTGTTTCTCAACAAGAAATCCAATTTTATTGTTGAAAAGAACATTGGAAGAGGTGATGTGGTTTTAGTTGCAATGCTGTCAAACTCAAATAGAAACAGGCTATACTAACCCTTATGTAAGGATCCTTGTAGGCCGTGTATTGACGTGGTTTTAAAATGTAATGTCATCAATGCTTTGTTGTATTTGTATTCGTTTTGTTAAATATTTCCCAATTACATTTTAATCTGGCTCAGGCCTCATTTAGAAGTGTCAACCCAGGACTGCATGTTAGCTGTCTCTGCTCTAGGTAACTCTCTGAGATTATAAAGTTGCAGAGGAGGCATTGACTTGGATTTTGGAGAGAGTTTTCTAATCTGGGAGTTCCCTCAACCAATGAAATCACAAGTCTAATCTCCATCCTGATTCCTCTAATTGAAACCAGGCACAAAGAAAATGTGTTAACTGTGTTTCCCTTTACTAAACCATGAAAGACATTCATTCCTCCCATCCTTCACTTCTTTTTATTCTTTTTCTGATCTTAGAGGACCAGAATAGTACAGTGGGAAGGAAGGAAGGCAAAAGACCTGGATTTGAATCTGGCTAACATTCATCATCATGGTGGTAGCCTAGGTTAAGACCTCAGCTTCCTCATCTGTCAGATGAGAGAGTTGGACTAAATGACCTCTAATATCTCTTTCTAATCTAATTCTGTGGTCTTCTGAGATCAGAACTCAGGATGAAAAGAGAAATTCTCAAGTCCTCACAGACCACTCTAGGAAGTGACTGGTTATACCAGGAATATTTAGTCAGTCAATCAATAAACATGGGCCAGGAACTAGGCTAAGCACAAGATATACGAAGAAAGACAAAAATCATTCCTTG
Source organism: Phascolarctos cinereus (assembly GCF_003287225.1). Taxonomy (NCBI): domain Eukaryota; kingdom Metazoa; phylum Chordata; class Mammalia; order Diprotodontia; family Phascolarctidae; genus Phascolarctos; species Phascolarctos cinereus. Next base: position 35,741,331 of record NW_027555847.1, read on the forward strand.
CCCTCAATGAGCTCACAATTTCATGGGGGGAGAAAATATGCAATAACTTTGCAAAAAAAATGCAAATAACTTTGTAAAAACAAGTTTTATATATATAGGACAAAACGGGGGGGGGGGATTATTTACAACTAAGGAATAAGAACCTGACTTAGATAGTAAAGACTAGTGATATTATTTCTTCTGCTTGAGATTGAGGGATAATATGTACACAGAAAGATAGAAAGGTAGATAAGTTTATATATCTATAAATGGATGGATGGATGGATGGATGGATGAACATATGCCTGTGTGTATTACTTTTCAATCGTCTGTATGTGTAGTGATTTCATTTGTGTGGATAGCTCCCAATGAGAAATTCCCTTATACGTGTAGATAGGCATCTGTTTGGCCACTGAGAGTCTTAGACAGTTATCTGTCACTGAAAGATTAAGTAACTTGCCCAGTAGCTTATAACAAGTATGAGCCACAGACAAATCTTGAATGCAGTTTTTCCTGATCTCAAAGCCAATATTCTACCCACAATATCATATTTACTCTCAAATTTGATCAAGAAAAAGGAGAAATTCTCTTTAAAAAAGAAATGGACACAAATTTTCACTATTTGTTGCAGTTTATAGTTTACAGTACCACAGATTTAGAGCTGGAAGGGACCTTTGAGGTTATCAAGTTTGACCCCTCTGTACCTCTCACTTTCTGCAGAAAGAAACTGATGCCCAGAAAGATTAAAGTAAGGTTAACAGGTAAGCATCTGAGGCGGGGCTTGACCTCAGACCCTACTGACTCCAGTTCCAATACTTTATCTAAAATAATGGAAGATAGCTGAATTTGCCATCAGCAGTCCAGGGTTTGAATTCCGGCTCTGTTATTAACTATCTGTGTGACTTTAGAAGTCATCTCCTTGACCCTCCTTTTTAAAAAGAAAAATTAAATAAGTAATCAGAGACTCAGAGAGATTAAGTGACTTGAGTAAAGTCACATAGATAACAAGTTACAGAGATGGAATTGAAATCATGTCCTATATTTTAAGATGACAATTCTTTCTACTACATCCTGCTGTCTGTGAAGATATGAAATGTGAAGTTAATCCAATTCATCCAGTCAATCAATCCATCAACAAGCCTTTATTAAGCACCTACTATGTGTTCAGCACTGAATTAAATAGGTCCTAAGGATACAAATAGAAAAATAAAGGAATCCCTACCCTCAAAGATCTTATATTATTATAGGAGAAATACACACATTTACATATATGTATATGTCTACATGCATATATACATACACATATACATCATATAAATATGTGTTACAAGAGAAACTATATAGATAAACCATATATACATATGTAGATATACAATATTTACATATACATCATATACATACATATACCTTAAATATACCTATATACACATATATAGATATACTATATATATGTCACATGCATACATATGTACATTATACATATATATTGAATATACATACACACATATTTCAGTATATACACATACATATTAAGTATATGTATAGAAAATATATCATATATAATATATTATATTTGCATGCACATACATAGAGAGAGAGAAGAGAAGGAGAAGGAGAAGGAGAAGGAGAAGGAGAAGGAGAAGGAGAAGGAGAAGGAGAAGGAGGAGAAGGAGAAGGAGAAGGAGAAGGAGAAGGAGAAGGAGAAGGAGGAGAAGAAGAAGAAGAAGAAGAAGAAGAAGAAGAAGAAGAAGAAGAAGAAGAAGAAGAAGAAGAAGAAGAGGAGGAGGAGGAGGAGGACAAGAGGAGGAGGAGGAGAGGAAGAGGAGGAGGGTGGAAGGAGAAGGAGGAGGGGGGTGGAAGGAGAAGGAGGAGGGGGAGGAGGAGGAGAAGGAGGAGAAGAAATGTATTTGAATTCTTGTTGCTCCATTTACTTCACTTAGTGGCCCTAGGCAAGTCACATAACCACACAGAGCCTCAGTTTTCTTCTCTGTAAAGTGGGTTTGGGCTATATGATTTCCAAAGTTCCAACTCCATGATTCTGAGTACAACTAAGATATGCAGAAGGGATTTAAAGTACACCACCGGTGTATCATCAAAAGGTATTGTGACTGAGTGGAGTGAAAGATGACTTTAAAAGGTTCAAGTGAGTTCAAGTATGGCACATCCTGACAGTGGTCAAGTCACTCTCGGTGATCTAGGCAACTTTCTAAAGTGATAAAATACAGAAAAGGTTCCTATCTTCATTGGTAAAAGGAGGCTTCCTCATATGAGGAAATCACAGGGTTAGTCTGTATCCCTATCCCTACTTTGAAACAGAGAATAAAAGTGAGTTTGATCCTGAGCAAAGAAGCATTAGAGTATAACCAATCTGGTGAAAGTGGCAAGAAAGCCTTGAAAATTGGTGGATCTGAAAGTGGCTCAGGCCTTTTCCACTTGGTAAAGTTGAGACTTAGAAATATTGATATATATTTTTTTTAATGTTCAGTGGAAACTGAAGTGATCTTAAGAGGGAGGACTAAAGTTTGCTTTATGACTGCTTTTTGCCCCCGTTGCTGCACTGCCCCCTCAGCTGCCAAGTCTGGTTACCCTCTGTCTCTCCAAGAGAAGTCAACGCTCTATAAATGGCAGCACCTGGCCGAAAGATACATCTCAGGAAGAAGAGAATAAATACACCAAGTGTGAGATTCTAGTGAGTACAGGTCAAGACAACGTCTGTTTTGCCTTGTGTACATATTCAGACACAACTTTCTGTTCTGGAAGTCAGTCAAGCATCTAATAACTCTCTGCTTCAGGTGATCCTGCAGCAAACGGTTTCCCTCCACCACTGCAGTTAGAATTTCTCTAGCTCAGACAGAAAAGCCAAAGTTGCAGCCAATTTTGTATGCCCCCCTCAACGTAATTGCAATGTCACAGTTACCAAGGGAGAAGCCATCAATGAGCCCGGTTAAGTGGATCACTGTGTAAAGCCAGCATTTGGAGAAGCATACACCATCCTTGCATCCCTGACACATGTGTTAGATTTCTAGATAAACTATGGATCAGACAATTCATCCAATCAGGGGATTATAAAAACACCAAAATGGGCCTTCCTGATGGAGAGGATTTCAAGGGTGCCTATATTCAGCTGTAATAGATGGCAACTAGATAGAGATCTATCTATCTATCTATCATTTTTATCATCATCACCACCATCATTATTTATCACCTATAGAGATACATACAGTATCTATATAGACTCTGAAAATGTGTCTCTATATGTGTGTATATACATCTCTTTTGTCCTTGTTGTTGTTGTTCAGTCACACCCACTCTTTTTGACCCCACTTGGGGTTTTCTCAGCAAAGCTGCTGGAGTGGTTTGCCATTTCCTTCTCCAGCTCCTTTTACAGATGAGGAAACTGAGACAAATAGTGTTAAATTACCTGCCCAGGGTCATGTAGCTACTAGGGTGTTTGAGGTCACATTTGAACTCAGGTCTTCTTGACTGTGCCACCCAGCTGCCCTATATGTGTGTGTATACACACATACACAAACACATTGTCTCTATAATATATGTATATATACATATATAGGTGTATGTGTGTGTGTGTGTGTGTGTGTGTGTGTGTGTGTGTGTGTGTGAATGTTTAATTGAACTGAATTGCATTTTCACCATTTCAAATACAGCATTTTATTTGGTGAAAACTTTTCAGAAGATCCTAACAAAGTACAAACAGAAATATCTTCAAGGCAGTTAAAAACTTGACAAAATGATCCTGAAATACTCTTCTGCTGTTTATGTGGTAGGAATTGGGCCTGTGTCGACATACCTATGGTGAATGGGAGAATGAAAATGTCCCTTTACAAGTGAGCCCCAAACAACATGTGTTGGAAATATCCAACTAATTAATGATTGAAATGTTCGGAATAAGCTTCCCAGTTGGTTGTCAGATAGATGTCGTTGATTTCAGCCTCATTTCATGTTATTCCCCTTCACATAATCTCCATTCCAACCCAACTAGCCTGCAAACTTTGGCCCATCCCTGGCATCCTCTTTCCCTCTTCCTGGCTTTTGCACAAGTCCCTGTCTGCAATGCCCTCCATCCTCACCTCTGCCTCTTTGAATCCTTCCTTCCTTTCATTCAGGTACTGTCCTACTCTTCATATGTTTTTCATACATATGTAACACTCACTATCCAACTATCTGAAGGCCAAGTGCATTAAATCTCATTCCTCCCCCAGGCTTCCCTTAAAGGGGTTCTGAGATATCCAGGCTCTCTGCAAATGACTCCAGCGCCCATCAATGATGCCCCCCCAAATGTAGGCAGTGCCCCTTTAATGCCACCTAACTACCAATAATCAGATTCATTTTTAGAAAGATATTTACTTCAAAGGTATAATCATGAATATATAAACCTACTCCCCCTCAACACGAAGAAGGCATAATCCTCCTTCCAGCCTATGGGCAACATCTCAGTCTCTGGCCAGGAGAAGGAGATGAGATTCATACCTTAGTTAACTTGATGCCTATATAGCAAGTATGAATTTCAAGTCCAAAACCCTTTCCAGCTCCAGTCCCAGGCACCCTGGCTTTTCTGGGTTTCCTGGAAGTTCCCAAGCCATCTCCTATTGAAGACCTACTCCAATCTAGCCAACTGCTCCTGTTCTTATGCACGTCCCCATTGAATATGAAAGTACCTTTATAATTGTTTTTGTTTACTCATCTGTGTATATAGTTGTTTTTTTTAAATTCCCAGAGAATATAAGACAGATATTGTCTTGACCTCTCCTCACCAGAATCCATTTCGATGTTTGTTATAATTCCCTGATTAGAGAAGTTGTCTTCAACTCCTGCAAATTCCACCTAGAATCCAAGGTCTTCACGGACCCAACTCCCAGGCCAGTGGGAAACACCACTTGCCTCTGAAACCAAGAACAAACAAAACTGAATAAGATCAACACCTCATCCCTGGGGTCCAAAAAGAGTGAGAAAAGGTAGGGATCCCTCCTCTTGGCTCTGTTCATGGTGCCTGCACTGCGGGTGAACTGTGACAGCCAGCCCTTGAGCACAGCTGGAAAGAGCTCACAGGGAAGAGGGAGGCTGTTTCAGTCTGCCCACTTTTAAAGACTCATTCTATTTACAGTCAATCAAAGAAGCTACTCTTGCCTGCATGGTGGGAAAACACAGGCTTCAGGGTGCCTCCATGTGAGGTGATCCTGAGATCAAGCATAGGGGAAGTCCCTTTACACAGAATTCTAGTTTACTTTCCTACACACATTTTATAGCTTTCCTTGAGGGCAGGGAGTGTTTCGGGTGTTTTGGTTAGTTTGTTTGTTTGCCTGGCATATAGGAAGTACCAAGTAAGTGCTCTTTGAACTGAATCAAATTAAAATGCAAGCATAGAAAGGCAAAGCCATTCCTAGAATGAATAGATATAATTTTTCCATTGGTGTTGTCCTCATCAGCTGGAGGCATCATTTTCCATAAACATTAAAATTGACCTCCAGCTTCCAGGGTGACCATCTCCCAGAGTTCCAAGTCTCATTTCACATCCTCCTTTCTTCAGAATTGGAAAGAAACTTATTCGTTGAAGGACTTGAAGATCAATCGATAAGAATCCTATCCATGACTACCATGGTTTCGGTTGCTTACATCAATGGTAGAAGATTTTCAGATACAAAATGGATGAATTAACCACTGCTAGAAAGCCAGTGGTTTTTGTTGTTGATGATGTTCTCTTTTTGGTAATACACAAAAATATCATTAAAAAGCTCCCTCATTGGCCTAGCATAAGATTTCTTAAAAATAATATCCATATATATCTCAGATTTTGCAAAACATTCACTAGGTAATAATGAGTTATATATTTCCATTTAAAAATTTTGACAGATGTGAAGCAATGCTTTAAGAAATGCCATTTTCATTATTGGGACGGGGTACATTGACCTGATGGCTTTTCTAGGCTTATCTGCTCATATTTACCGCGAGCTTCTTGCAAACACACCCTTAGACATTCCTCTGGTTCTTTCCATTCCCATACTTGACTTTTCCCCCCCTTGCTCTCGTCATAAATGACAGAATAATCTATTTATATGAAAAAAATAATTCTTCACTCACATTCCTTTCTGGCTTAGATTCTAACCTTGAATTTAGGATCATAGATATTCATAGCTAGAAGAGACCTCAGGGATTATGTAAACCATCCTGCTCATTTTACAGATGAGGAAACTGAGGCCCAGAGAATTAAGTGACTGTCTCCTGCTTATGTGGGTAGTTAAGTAGCAAAGTTGGGATTTGAATGTATGCCTTGAACTCCAAATCCAGAGCTCCTTTCCCTGACCAACTCTATTTATTCTGCCCAATGGATGAATGAAGCAATGGTGTTAGGAGAAACAGAAAACTGTTCCTTTCCAAACCCCAAGCTATTATTTGGTTTTTATACAGTTCACATTCAGCTTTCTTCTGTGCTGCATAATATTGCCTTAGTTTCTCAGCTTAAAGAAATTTGTCACTTTTTTTCTTTTTTGATGAATCCAAAATGGACCATCCTGGGCCTAAAATAGTTTTCTTGTGTTTGTTTTTCCGCCACCAGCACATTACCAGTTCTTTTTGTCTCCACGAAATCCTCCCCAATGGCCAATAAAATAATTTAAAAGTTTATACTAAACACAGCATGAACACTGCTTCGGTGAGGACTAGTAACCATCGAGGTGGAGTTGTGGGAAGATGAGGGAGAGGGATCTTGACCCATTGGATCAATAAATAAAATAAACCCAGGTACTCTTAGTGCAGATCAATGGCCCGCCTTTTCTCAGGTACATTTAGTCTATCTTGGGCAAAATTTCCATGATTACCATTCATTAAACATAGCCAACACATCCTTTCTGATCAAAAATGAAAAACATATCTTGCTGTGAACAAATATTGGTTTTAATATTCCTTTTGGAATTCTTCCATTGGCTTGTAAGCTTGTGAACAACGCATTCAGAAAAGTCATCCTCTGGGGTTCTTCTTTGCTTGTTTGTTTGTTTTGGGTGGGTTGTTTGTTTTTAATTTGCAGCTGACATTTTCACTACAGCAAACCTCCAAACACTCTTGCTTCATTTTCACAATTACTTTCATTGCAGGATTATTGGCTGTTCAAAAATTTAAAACAAGTGACCAGATGCCAAAGCTCTACAAAGCACTATACATTACCAGCTGTGCCATATAAATCCCAGTTGTTGCCTTTTTTTTTTTTATCAGCAAGCTGCGGTTGGTTTGTGATGTCTTATTTTTCCCCCATCCAGACCTGTCTGTCCATGCTCCCCATTGATTTGTTGGGGATAACTTATAAATATGATCTTATTTATATCTCTCCCCTAATCCAAACCATAAACTCTTTCAGCCACTCATCACGCATCATTTTTTGGGAGGTGGGAGGAGAGAAAAGGGGCAAAGGGGCCTAGGAAGAGAATGCATGTCATAAAAAGCGCATCTAAATAATTTGGTGAATGTTGTCACTAACTGTTCCCTATATAGAAAGAAGTCATTTGAACTGGGTGACAAGCTTGGACCATCTGTTATTAAAGATAGCCTTTGCAGTTGATTCTTGGGATGCTGTATTCTATTACTTTGCTACCTAACTTCAAAACAATTTTGTGTTTTGACCCCGAGATATCAGCATTAAAGCTTATTCTCATACATATGGCAGCCAGAATGCAACAAAGGGAAATAGTTAAGTGATTTAAATTCTTTACTATTGAAAGCTCTCAGATCATTGATGTTCAAGATTAAGTGGAAGAATCAAGCATGCACGGCTGGGATGCTACTAAAACAATATGCCATTCACTAATAAAACACAACGGGCCTATTCTCATCTCCACCGTCATCAGTGATCAATGGCATCTTCAGTCTAAAAAGAGAACCCGACTGAGAATGGGTGCTGCATGGTCTTCAGAATCTTTGGCTAAAGCTTAAGAGTAAAAAAAATTGAGCTGGGAAGGGAAGTTAATAACTCCTTGTGATTATTTAAGTTATCTAAGAAAAATAAATAAATAAATAAAAGCTATCTAAGGTGGCAGACAAACTGGGGGAAAAAGGCACCTGATGGGTGGACCTATATAAATACACTCCAAGCTTCTTTACTATCCCCTTTTCATGAGTCAGTGCCCTGGCATCTGCTCCCAAACTGTTCCCATCCTGTTCAAAAACTGACCTGCATATAGATTGGGCTTAATGACCAAATGTTTAAAAATTCATTGCACAAGAACAGCTGAAAGCAGTTGATTGGTTTGAACTTTATTGCGTACACCTTGGTTCCCAGCCCTGCAGTAAAGGGGAAGGTCAGCTGGTAAACATTTGGGCATTTAAAAATAAAAAGGGATAGATTTCCCAATGCCCATGTCTGTTTCATTTACCCATAGTATTATCTCCAGTGAGCTGATTGCACCGGGGGAGGGGAGGAGGTTTCCTCCAGAGTTGGGATTTGGATCAGGTCTTCAAAAAATGCTTACATGGTAATGCCCTATTGCCTGATATATCACTGTTTTAAATGTTTATTTTTGGAAGCATTGGCTTTTGTTTTGTTTTGTTTTTTAAGATATTTTTCCCCAGTACCCAACACAGTTCCTGGCACATATGAATGAATGAATTGGTGCATGAATGAATAAATAACTCCATTTCAGTGTAAGGTAAGTATTTCTTTGGGTAGAGGATGGATCTGCTCTCCATTGCTACCCCCCTAATTTAACAATGTGATCAAGCTGTTAGCATTTTCCAAAACAAAAAGGAGCTATCACAAGAAAAGGGATGCTTCCGTGTTACCTTTACAGCAGGAGATAAAAATCTCTTGAACCTCACAAGCATCCTCTGAGCTAATGCTATAGTTATTCTATTCCTCATTTTGTAGAGAAGGAGGCTGAGGCAAAGTGAGTTGCTTCAGAATATCAAGCTAGCAAGTGTCTGAGACAATATTGGAACCCAGGTACTTCTGACATGAATTCTAGTTTTCTATCTACTACATCACATAAATGTGTGTGTGTGTGTGTGTGTGTGTGTGTGTGTTATGTATACTAGTTGTTAACATTGGATAAAGTGTTGGATCTGGAGAAAGGGAGACCAGAGTTCAAATCTAACCTCCGATATTTCCTACCTGTGTGATTCTGGGTAAGTCACTTAGCTTCTGTTCAGTTTCCTCTTCCATAAAAATAGCACCTATCTTCCAGGATTGTCATGAGAATCGAATGAGATAAAACTTGTAAAGAACTTAGCATATTGTCTGGCATGCAGTAAGTGCCATTTAAATTTTATCTATTATATATTGTCTTTTCTCCCCAGGATCTTCAACAGTTTAAACAGATTTCCTTAATTTTCATGATGGCTCCATGATATACAGAGGAGGAATACAGAGAATTGGAGTGTAGCTGATAATGCACTGGCTTCAATGGTTGCCTTAACCATGTGCTAACAAATTCACAAGGCACTTAAGAACTGCGCACCATGCTATTATCCCTAAGGCTATTTAAACAGAAAATCACTCAAAAGAAATATTGATTGATCAAATGCATCATACGATACATCACGTCAGGCAGTAAGGACATGAGACGGGAGTCCTCAAGTCAGATCTTAGAAGAATTACAATAAGTAAATGTTATTTCATCCATCTCACGTGGAATTTTCTAAGATCATCTCACAAATTAGGAAAGCTTATCATCCTTGGAATGCTATAATGCTTACTGTCTCTTCTTCCATAGAACTCACAGAAGAATCATCTCTCCTCTGCATGTGGATGGAAGCACCATGAGGGCAATCTCTGTGCCAGGTTGGTTGATTGATTCTGTGTCTGTTGTTCATGCTCTCTACTTTTCCTGAAAGGCTCCTCAGCCAACACCTGTTATTTATTTGTTCACCCAGATAAATTGGGTTCTTGATGATTCAAAAGAGAAGACCCTGGCCTCTGCTGAAAGCAGGGATCAGTGCTACAAAATGGCATGGGGGTGTGGTGAGAAACAAGAGGGAGGGTGGTCGTTTGTCTTGTTCTCAAAGAGGGCTGTGACATCAGGGAGGGGATGCCATGAAGTGTAGAGATTGCATTAAAGCGAGGGAGGGTTGTGCAAGGTCGCCAGCCTCACTTTCTCCTCCACATCATCTGGAGTGGCCGTCCATCTAATGGCCAGATGTAGATCAGGGTGACTGGAGATGGCCCAGGATACAGTGGGAGACTTTGACCTTTTTAAGCTAAAGTCTTTAACAGGTCTCATTTTGAGGCATACCCATTCAGTGATTAAAGCTGGGTAATAAATGAGGCACAGGCACAGAAACATAAAGGGGGGGGGAGAGACCTTTTTGGTCTTCCTGAGTATTAAAGGTACCAGAGGGATGGCATCCTACCTCAGACACATACTGCCTATGTGATCCTAGGCAAGTTAAGTAAGTTTTCATTACTCTAAGCAACTCTAAAGTGACAAATTGGGTAGCAACCTGCATTGTCAAATGGAGTTTCCTCACCTGAGAGTTCCCCTTTTGATGAAATCACAGGTTCAGTCCCTATCCTCACCCCTATTCCTCACAGGTCTGACAGCCTAGTAGTTGATACCATTTCTACTACAGACCTCATGTCTGTGCCCTCTTGTTTCATTTTAGTCTATGATTTGGGGGCCTAAGGAAGCGGGGTATATATTAGTGTTCATGCATATGTTTAACTTATTATCCCCTTTAATTTTTCCTTTATCATTTTCCTTTTCTCAGCAGGTGGTCCTTTGTTATTACAATGATAATTATAATAATAGCAGGGATGTAACTTCCCATAATACTAATAGGAGCTGTTTGCATTTACACATCCAGTTTATTCTTAGATTCATTTACTCACTGACTTGTTCATCTCATATTTAAATACAGAATGTGTTTATCTTCATTGGAAGTGTTTGTCACCTCTGGGAGCAAGGCACAGGGGTCAGTGCCTTACAGAATATAGATGCAAGGATAAGAGATGTCATTGTTTGACATGTAGAGTTAGTTTTATATTTTACCTTCTTCAAATATGAGTATCTCCAGAACCTTTATGATGGGATCATAAACTGGAAATGAGGATGGCCCTGAGATATGCTCTAATCCACCCCCTCATTTTACAGATGAGGAAACTGAGGCGCAGAGAGGCTTGCCCTAAGTTGACAAATGTAGAATCCTACAGAGCTAGGATTCAAACCCAGGTCCCCTGATTTTGTTTCCTGCTCTCCTTCAGCTATAGTTGCTTTTTTTCTGTTTGTTTCTGTTTGTATGTTTTTTTAGCCATGGTTGCAAGGGCACAAACAACACTCTGCTGAAAAATAGAGAGACCAAAAAGTTTCTTGCAAACCTTAAGTCACCTGATCACTTCCTCCTTTTTAATTCTCCCCTTTGGTATAATCCAACAAAAGTTAAGGTAACTGAGTATCCACTCTCATAATTTGGAAAGTAGAAATGAAAGGCAACATAAATCATTAAGAAATACTGTCTTCCCTCCCAAGATCTTCAATAGTTTAACTAGAGTACATTAATTTTCATGATAACTCCATGATATACAAAGGAGGAATACAGGGAATTGGAGTACATGCATTCGTTCATTCATTCAACAAATAATTGTTAAGCACCTACTGAGTGCTAGACACAGTTCCAGGTCCTGGGGATACAATGATAAAAACAAAACAGTCCCAGCACTGGAGGAATTTATATTCTGGTTCTGCACATTTACACCAAAACCAGAAATGGCTACATATCAAAGTCATATATTTTATCTTTCAAGATCTGGGTTGCATAGAATAGAACTTCTAAGAATTGAGTCCCAAAATCTTTAGCACAATATTGTCGTATTTCCCAAAAGAGGGAGCAGCATGCCATATTAAACAGTGACAGGCCATGGAGAAGACACTATTTAGAAAAGGTGAGTGAAATATCCCTCACCCTCACCCTGGTGAAGTTCAGCCAGCTATGCACAAAACAGGAACTGGTTGCTCAGGTCTTCCTTACCCTACAGCCAGCTCTCTTTCCATTATGACATACCATGTCTCATGCAATTTTTATATGGAGAACTGGTGAGGAAGATTTAAGTTTGTGTTCCACCTCTGCTATATACTGGCTATGTGACTTGGACAAGTCACTTAAACTGTAAGTGCTTCAGGCAACTCTCTTACACTAGAGGGCTCAGGAAAGGTAACAAATCGATCAATCCACATTGATAAAGACTGGCTTGTCCAGGCACTCAGCACTCAACTGCATGAAATTGTATACACAGTCCAAAAAATTTACAAGATGCCAGTGATTTAGATGAAAAATAAAAATTAGCCAATCACTTTTCTAGATGTCTCTAAATATCTGAATGACTACATAGCTTAGCTGGGTTTTAAATATATATACATATATATACATATATATACATATATATACATATATATACATATATGCATATGTATATATATATATGTATATATGTGTATATATGTACATATATATGTATATATGTGTATATATGTACATATGTATATATGTACATATATGTATATATGTACATGTATGTATATATGTATATATATGTATATATGTATATATATGTATATATATGTATATATATGTATATATGTGTGTGTGTATATATGTGTATATATATACACGTATATATGTGTATATATACACGTATATATGTGTATATATATATACGTATATATATGTATATATATGTATATGTGTATATATGTGTATATATGTGTATATATGTATATGTATATGTGTGTATATATGTATATGTATATATGTATATGTGTATATGTATATATGTGTATATGTGTATATATATGTATATGTATATATATGTGTGTATATATATGTATATATGTATATATACATATATATATACATATATATATACATATATATATACATATATATATACATATACATATATATATATCCAAATGTGTTGGCATTATGAAACCCTGGCTTCAGAAAATGTGATTGGTAGCTTTTTTGATACTTTGATGGATATGATGTTATCAATGTGGGTTCTTCATTTCCAAGTGACATCCAATCAATAGCTTTCAAACTGAAAAAAGGCTTTTGCTTGACGGCAAATAATACTGATACACTAACAAGATATAAGGTAGGATTGTCCTTGCATGGGATTAGAAGCTCAATAAAGAATTCCAGCTCAGTCCCCAAGATTACTATGGCAAACCTGGCTGTGATGTGTTCAAAATGGCAGAGTAGGAGAACTTCTATAATGCTGGGTGTGTATTTCTGTCTGCACTTTCAACTAGGCTCTTCTTCCACCCTATTACTCATCCTATTGTCCAGTTCTTCCATTAAAGTTAATTCCTAAGGACTTGAGGTCAGGTCTTACAAATGTGAGCTCTGGGATTTATTATTGCAGTCTCCTAGAAAATACATGAAATTCACTTTAGTTCAAACCACCCAAGCATGACAACTCTAATAATGATGTTTTAATAGTGTCTACTGTGTTAAAGTTTTCTGAAATCTGATATCTGACACAAGCTAATATAAGCAGTATCACCCCCTCCTTATTTTTAATAAAACAGTTGCTTAAATGAGAAATCCGTTGTACTGTCCTGATAAAACCTAAATGATTTTGAAAATGATGTTTCACTCCCTTATTTATAATTTCACTGGTAACCAAGATTATGTGCTCGTGTTACAGAATATAAGCAGTAACGTGCCTTCTTGTAAAGAGAGCATATTCACCTCTGAAAATTTAGGTAACTAATTATCCAAAACTACTGAAGTGGCTACTATTTAATTGCTATATAATTGCCCTGGAATTTAATTGTGTATGTATACATACATACATACATACATATATATATATACACATGTGTGTATACATACATATATACATGTATGTATGTGCCTATACTCCAAATTCTTTGCTCTGGATTCTAACAGACTGCTTTATTTTTTTTAATTGCCTGCAAATTTTTGTGTAATGAATATGCAGGCTCTGCTCAACAAGGTTGACATTGTTGCAGGGTGGGTGGAGGTTAGAGATGTGTGCTTACATAGTTTTTAATAAAATCAAACCCCAAAGAGGCTCAATAAACAAATGACAATGTTTGGAAAAGAGAGGAACTCATTTCCTTTGATAGGGTGCAGAGAATTCAAGAAACCTGTGTTTATAATGACCGTCTGCTTTGGTTAGTGTGAAAGGAATCTACTTGTTACCCACTTACAAATAAACAAAATTGTTCGGCTCTCCTTTTTGACAGCAGGCCTGGTGGAGTTTATTTTAATTTTTCTATAAAATTGGAATACAGAGCACTTATCCTATATCCAAATTCTATTGTGGCCTTTAAGACATATTTTCCCAGCTGTTTTCTTCTCTCTTTGGGAGACAAGTTGGCATTTTAGCCCGTGTTTTAAAATTCCTTTGCTTTGCTCAAAAATGTGAATTTCCTCAAACTTAAAAAAAAAATCTACTGGTTGTCCATGTTTGGATACTTGGTCATATACCAAAGGTCTCTTTTTTTTTTTTCTTGGCAGTTGATTTTAGAACAAGTCGCTACTACTGACTTAATGAAAACCCAAGTCAAATTAGCCTTCCTTGCAGGATTGGCTGCTACAAATGTAAAATCTTCTGTAGTGTATGAAGTCATTGTTTGGACTTCTGGGGCAGGCACATTCTACCTAATGAGCAATTCAACATTATTTCCAAACATATAAATAATTCGTGCTGTGGCATTTGTGAAGTAGAGATATGCATTGCCCATTTTAAAATCTTCCTTTGGAAATCATTTCATCCATTGGGAAGAAATTTGAAGATCCCCTTAAGAAAGGAAAAAAGAAATCATACCATCCATAAATTTGCTAGACTTCTTTCAAAATCTGTTTCTAGTTAATTGGAGTAGGTAAGTTCATTTGAACTTTGCATTGGCATTACACATCATAATTTTCCTTTACTGTAAACTGAAGAATTAATTTGCTGATTGAAAGATGAGTCCTGAGGAATAAGATACTGTATTTTTATTTCTATCAAAGAATATAAAAATTCAAATCTCTTGATTTCTGAAGAGCTGCCCCAACAAGGGGATGCTACTTAAATGTGATTTCTGCCCTACAATTTTTTTAAAAAGCTGGATTGTGTTTGCTATTATCATAAAGATTACATTAATCCTTCAAGAAATTTTTTAATCAATAAATTCATTTTTACTCTCAAAGATGTGTAAAGCCATGAGCATTTTCCAGATGTAGATGTGGATATAAGTAAAGAAAACTCCTCTGTTCTGAGAGGAAAAACTGTTGACATTTCTTTGAAGTGTAATCTCTTTTGTTTATTTGGTTTTTAATAGCTTCCAGCAGTTAGCCACATATTTTTTAAGTGATGCTGCTCACACAGTTGATTTTTTTTTTTAAATCCTGAGTGGCACTCCCTGACTGCCATACATTTAGGAGATTAATCTACAAAATGATGAGCCCATCACTGAGGTAGCTAACTCAGCAATGGATGAGATATGAAGGTGTGAGCGATTGTATTTATATCATCAGGACTAAGAAATTTTTTTTTTCTATTCTGTGGGTTCATGAAGGAGCATTTGTTTTTTAAAGGTTTCCCGTCCAGGTTGCACAAATTCTCCCTGGGGCTAATAAAAAAAAAAGGCAAGATAGGACAGGCCTACACTTTTTTATTCTGTATTCAATCACTACCCATCAATATTGAGTTTGAAAAACAAATAAGGGAGTAAAGTGATGTTCAGTTTGCCTGTGCATATTTCACCTGCTATGGGGGTAGTGGAGAACAGTACACAATTATACTCCTTAAATGAGGAAATTTTAAATATCAAGTGATAAGAAATCATTAAAATTGACTGAGGGCCTGAAAAGTCTTTGACACTGAAAAATGGAAACTATTTGGAAAGTAAGTGAAAACTTAAAAAAAATAGGTACAAGCTTTTGACATTTCATAATGATTTATATAGCATGCTGCCTGAGAATTAATTTGATATCAGATGTAACGTTAGCTGTTGCCAAATGACAGAAAGCAAAACACACTCAAGGTTGAAGATTTTTTTTTAAGCAAATGCAACCAAGACCCATTCCTCATCCTGTCCAATCAGTGTTTTTAACTCTTACTTATAATAACACAATTCTCCACATATGTCTGCATGGCACACACAAAATATTTCTGAATGTTGTGTTGCTCTTGGGTTGTGATGTCTACATGTACTCATGGATGGAAAGTATGTTTCCTCTAAATACTCCCCAATAAAAATCTTACTCATCTGATCACTTTCTTTTAAGTGTTAGAAATGATTCAATAATTTTTTTGCCCCATAATTTCAAGGGAATCTTTAGGTAAATAACCTTGTTTAATTTTTCACACATTGCCAGACAATGCCCTTCACACATGAGCAATAAAAGGATTTTAAGTGATGTTACTTGAACTGCTTTTGCAGCTATATATTAAGATTTGTTCTGTTTTTCATGTGTTTTCCATCAAGGAAGTCTGTGGTTGCCTTCCTGATTCTGCTGGACTGGAAAAACATAGCTAATATGGTGTGATCTGGAGAAAGCTTTGATGCTGGGGCTTTACAAATAAACCTCCAGATGCCATATGGTTTACATTCATCTCTCAATTTATTTCCTATAAATGTCTATTGAATTTCCCATTGAACCAACACATGTGAAACTAGAGCTGGAAAAGAGAGCACTATAGAATATTTTTGGCAGCATGTGATTATCATATTTCTTTCCCAATATTGCTACCAACCTTAAATGCATGGTAAATTAGTCAAATGCCAAAGTTCTCAGACTCGGAGTGAAAATAAAGGGAAAAAAATATTTCCAACGATCTCAAAACAAACACTCAGTCTCATGTTTGGGAATGTTCCTTGAACACCAGGGCTGGAGAGTGGGGGCACTTGGGAGTAGGGCCGAGGACTAGGGATCTTGTGCCACTGAGAAATGCAAGTCCCATGTAGACCTCATGGACGGGAATAAATACTATTAAAATATTGCAAGCGGAAGAAAAGCAAATGGCAGAGGGAGGAATTTACATAAATATGCTTCCTGATGGACTGTTTTTATATCATCCTTCTTGATTTCCTTCTTTTCTGGAATCTAGGCAGCCCTCTCCTAAATCCCTGTACCCTGGAGCCAGGCCAGGAATTCTTCTAAGAATTGTTTACTTAGAGCCTCACCTTGTGAATGTTCACTTTTTTTTCCCTTTAAGACTACTTATTTAGAGATTGACCTCTTGCATACTTTAGAGAGACTGTGAGACATCTTAAAAAATCTTCCCCCCCCAAGTCTGTAATGCCTTCTTTGTCCCTTTTAACAGGGACCACAAACCTCTCTCTCTCTCTCTCTCTCTCTCTCTCTCTCTCTCTCTCTCTCTCTCTCTCTCTCTCTCTCTCTCTCTCTCTCTCTCTCTCTCTCTCTCATACACACACACACCCTAAACTCTCTAAACCCTACTCCAATCCCTTCATATATTGAAATATTTCACAAAGGTCAAAAAATATTCAGCTGTAGCTCCAATTTGTTGTTTACAAATAAATCAATAATCATTTAACATTTCCCCTACTCCTGCTGACCATAAACATTACTCTATCCTTCCAAAATATGAACATGTTACATGAAGATCAACAAAAATAATATTCTGCTAAACAACCAGTTTACTTGTACTTATTAATCAACAAGCATCCATTAAGTGCCTGCTATGTGACAGTCAACTAACTTTGGTCCTAGGGTTACAAAGACAAAAAACAGTCCCTGCCCTCAAGGTCCTTACATTCTATCAGGGAAGACAACAGCCATAGATAGAAGTATATATAAAATATATACAAAATAAATAAGATACAATTTTGAAGAAAGGAAAAGCAGCTCATGTTCCTTCAAATGCTTGAATTCTGACGGCAGCCTCAAAAATGTAAACACCCTATAGAGGAGGAAATGTCATCAAATTCAGTATTTCTTTATTGGCTATTTTCAACTTAATTTTCTGTGCCTTTAGAATCACACATCAATATGTTGTCATTTCATAAAACAAATCATGGAGAAAAAGAAAGAGGGAAGGAAGGAAGGAAGGAAGGAAGGAAGGAAGGAAGGAAGGAAGGAAGGAAGGAAGGAAGGAAGGAAGGAAGGAAGGAAGGAAGGAAGGAAGGAAGGAAGGAAGGAAGAGTGGGAGGGAGGAAGGAAGGCAGGAAAAGAGTGAAGGAAGAAGAAGGGAAGGAGAGAGGAAACAGGAAAGGAAGAAGGAAAAAAGAAAGATGACCCTTTATAAGAAATGAGAATTGAGAACAAAAAAATGGCCCTTTTTGTAACTAATTTTGATCCTAATCCTTTAGGATTCAAGTGAAAATCCTGAGATTAAAAGTTCTACAGCAGTATTCAAACATTGTTACTATTATTTATTTTCTTAACAAAAACTTGTGGCATCCAACTGATTCCAACTCATCTTCTCAACAAAAAGATTCATACATTGATGGCCTAAAATAGATTTCACCATACTGTCAGTAGTATAAAATATTCTGAAGACAAATGAAATGTAAAAAGACATTGGTTGGGGGGGGGAGGGATTCAATAAAATAAGGTAGCTGAATGCTTTGTTTGTTCCATGCATCATCCTTCCATGTGCCACGGAGGGCTGGGATTGAATATCCTATATTCAACACGCTGGACTTTGATGTCAAAACACAGGCATATTATTCAGATATGTTATTTTGAATAGATGAATGGGGGAAAATCCCTTCTTGTTTATTCTTAACCATAAAAGATGTTTGAGGCACTTTGCATGTATTTTTCCATTTTTATTATTATTAAATAGAAGATGCCAGATGCTCCTGAACAGAAAGTTTAATAGTTTCCTTCAAAAATAAGGTGCTTGGACTAGCTCAATTGGGCCATGGGGGAGAGAACTGCAGTCTTGTGATGGCTATACTAAGTGAGCTTTTTAGATGGCAATATTATATTATTATATTATTTCGAAGACTCCAAATAAAGTTCACTTCGGGCAGAAAAATAAACTGCTAGCAAATATATGTGTATATGTGTATATATATATATGTATGTATATATATATATATGTGTGTGTGTGTGTGTGTGTGTAAGGGAGTGTATTTGTATGTATGTCTTTATGTGTGTATGTGTGTATATGTATATATATGTGTATATATATATGTGTTTAAGTATATATGTGTGTATGTGTATGTGTGTGTGTGTTATATATATGTATAGGTAAAACATACCAAGATGGGATATCTAATATTTTCTATTCAATTCTAAGTGTAACACAAAGAGATTGTTTGCTTTTTTTTTTTACTGTTTCCTGATTTTGTACTTTTTTCTTTTCAAAATGTCATTCAAGTTAGATTTCCTCAATGACTCACCCACTCAAAGTCTTCCAAGGCACTTTCACTGCATTGCCTGAGCTGAAGAAGGTAAAAATGCTGAGGCAAACAGCAGAGGCCTCCAAAAGAAGGAAAATTCCTTCAGACATGATGCATTCGCCCTAAAAAAGAATGCAATAACATTTGGAAAATGCAAAAGAAAACACCCTATAGACAAGTTTCCTCTTGTCTGTCATGAAGGTCTAAAAAATTCTTGGGCTCACATTTTAAGTGTGTATTCCAATTCTGTCCAGGTCAACTCAGTAAGTGTTTCTTGAGCCTTAAATGCATTTATTACACTGTACTAGACACTAAGAATACAAAGAGGGAAAAAAATCCCTTCCTTTGAGAAGTTCACATTCTAATGGAGGAAAAATAATTGTATTCAATTTTTTTAAGAGTACAATATATGTAATGAATTATATAGAGTTAGAAATAGAGATGATATATGTGGAGATATATGGATATAAATATAGGTATGATAGAGATATAGAGGTACATGTATATACATTATAGATACCAAACCCCGTGAGGACACCAGTCTTGTGTGTCTTTTTGTATCCCCAGAATTTAGCACAGTGCTGCCTGGCACACAGCAAATGCTTAATATATGTTTATTGATTTCGATAGACTGGGGTGATAGAGAGATTATATATATCCATGCAGAAGTATATGTAGATATCAATGGTATATTAATTATAGATATAGATGCAGATACAATTATGAATAGAGGAATAAGTAAGTATATCTTACTTGCTGTCCTCTCAACTCCCCAAAGGAGATTTTTCCAATTTTCCAATTTTCTCCGAAGTGTCTTAGATCAATAATTATAAAGCTGATTTTCTTTCTCTCTGGTTGACATCTCTATCATCCAATGCTTCCACGCCCCAGCGTTAACCAACCACTTTGGCTAGAGAAGCACTTGCAACCTAGCCCTCATTCACTTGGAGTGCTTTACTGAACTCAACCATGAATTCTGTCATAAGCCTAGATTGTATTATTCTATTGCAATATTGCAGCCTGTGGAAAATTATATAAAAATTTTATTAACTTTCATGGTTAACTTTGCAAGAACACTTTGAAGTCAATTAATTCTTGGACTTAACCTATATATTTCTGAATGACTAGAAAGTACTCTTTAGCTATTATTCAGCATTTCCCATCACCCATTAATAATTACAGCTATGCATGCTTAGAATCATGTGTTATAAGAACTCACATTGCTATGGTGCTTTAAAGTTTACAAAATGCATTATTTTGTGTTATTTTTTCCATTTTGTAGAAGTGGAAGCTGAGGTTTAGAGGCTTGGCATGTCTGTGGTCACGTGGTTAATAATATGACTTGGGCCTGTAAGCTAGGCATGCTTATAATAACAAAGTCTAGCACTCTTTCTCCTATGGCCTATTGCTTTGACAAAATAAGTAGTTGCTATTTCATTTCTACCTTCTATAATTTCCAGAAGTGACTCACATTCTACTGGAGACAGTCTAGAGGTAATAGGAAATTTCAGGAGGGCTTTGGACATGAAGACTCAAAAGTCAGGTCTTAGAGGAGAAGAATCTTAAGCCTTTCCATGTATATGTGTCTTGGGAGAGTATTCGCATGTTGTAAGATTCATTTTTGGTTTTCAGCCATTTTCAATCATTTCTGACTCTTCATGATCCCATTTAGAGTTTTCTTGGCAGAGATCCTGGAGTGGTTTGCCATTTCCTTCTCCATTTCATTTTACAGATGAGGAAAGTGAAGCAAACAGATTGAAGTAACTTGACCGGGGTTACCCAGCTAGTAAGTGTCTGAGGCCAGATTTGAACTCAGGAAGATGAGTCTTCTTCACTTCAGATCTGGCACTCTGTGCACTATGGCATCACCTAGCTGCCCCTCTAAGTTTCATAGGGTCACAGAATTATATACAATGAATCAGTAAGTTCATGAACAGAGAGCATCTTGACTTCCAATTTAATATTCTCTCCACTGTACCACCCTGGAGACAATGAAGTTAGTTTACGTGATCTCTAAGCTTTCTACCAGTTTTAAGGGTCTGTGATTACGTGACATTTAAAGGCTACAACATTCCTGTGAAAAGGATTGCATCCATGTAAGAACTGCCTCCAAAGTTGCAATTTGCAACTCAAATCCATGCTCAGCCTCTCATCAGTTTGCCCCCAGGGCACCAATCCACGCAATGTTCCGTGCATATTCCCCATGTTCTTCTACTCTGTTGCCTCGCTGAAATGACCCTCGCTTCTCCAATGCTATGCCAGTAGCACACGAGGCCTATTTGGCTAAGTATGGAACTTTTCTGTACCGGAAGGCTGCCCATTGAGTCATGAAGCCATGACAATTTACCAAACAAGGAAGGTTGAATCTGAATATCAAATGAATGCATGAAAAAGTATGTATTAAGTTTTTACTATATGCCAAGTACTGTACTAAGTATTAAGGATATAAACATATAAGCAAAGAAAGCTCCTACCCCCACACATTATATGTGTCACACACAAATATTGAGTGTGTGTCTTGTGCTTTCGTAATATGGAATCTGTAACTAGAGCTCATTCTACCTGATTGTTATTTTAGAATCAAATATTCAAATCAGTTGGTCTACCTTATCCTTGAATGAATACAAATACATCTCTTTTTTTTTTTCATTTAACCTGGAACCTTAACATAAGATTATAAGGTATCAATATAAAATCTGTCTTTAGTTCTATCTTATTGTGTTTTAATTATAGAGGCAGCTTGTTATCAGGCAGTCTCACTAATAAACTGACTTCAGGGCTACAGAATCTTAGGGTAATGTTATACTGAAATTCCAGTGTATTTTCTTTCCTATTGATGAGCAAAATGTCCTGGATATAGTTTATGTTCTAATAGCACATGCAGCATATATTAGGGACTGGCAGAGACGTACAATTTGGTTGGGAAAAGCAACAGAGATGCTAGGTAGGTTGACATGTCCACTCCAGGAACAAAGGCAGTTGATTTGATTATGGTTATAACTGATAGATTGGGAACAGTATGAGTATTATGGCAGGACAATTGGAATGGCTTACATTCTATCCACTGAATCACCTAGCTGCCTCTAAGAGTAAGGAATGAAGGGAAGCTTTGCTGGGGACAGCCTGAAAGAGTGGACCAGGTGAGGCAGTCACTACTCAGAACTGCAGGGCCTCTCAAGATGGCAAAGCATAGCATCTGGTAGGAATGGTAAAGCACAAGAGAAGATGACCAGGGAATGGGGAATAAAATGAGGCATCACTGGCATCAGCCTGAAAAAGTGGATCAATTGTTATGAAATATTCATCTGTGACTATTTCATCATTATTAAAATCTAAGAGGCACCATTACCTTCCCCATGGCTCACTCCTAATCTCTATCCATTTTGCCATTAATTACTATATGAGGATTGAAGGACAAGATGTAGTATGGCATACTGCTTGGAGTCAGGTGCGAGTCTGGCCTGGAACCTCTTACCAAATGAGTGACCCCAGACAAGACACTTAAATTGTCATGGCCCAAGGCAACTCTTTAAAATTTGAAGTTTCATAAAATAACCAAATGGATTCTATAACCGTGATGAATCATGGTACCCACATTGTAAGAGAGAGGTGATAGGTTCAGGGTGGAGGCTGAGACAGTTGGTTTTTAGACACGACTATGAAGAAATTAATTTTGCTTAGTTATGCATATTTGTTACATTCATTTTGTTTTTCTTGTTTTCCCCCCAATGCAATTGGTGAGAAGGAAAAACAATTAATTTTTGTTCATTGAAAGAAAGTATTTGAATTTTTATAAAGGACTTTAAGTCACATGGTGGCTCCCAATCTGTGTTGGAGAAGGCATTCCTATGCCAATAAAATCTATATGGACTTTTTTTTTTAAGTAACCTAAAAGCACATGATGGTTCCTTCTCTGTTCATAAATTCACAGAAGACCAAAAGTCTACTATCATCCTCTGATCAGAAACCCTGTTGATAGCAACAGGAGCTGCCAACAGAATGAGAATAAAATATGAACCCACATTAGGAATGTTTGGTCATTCCAAAAATATTGTTGGCTAAGGGGAAAAAAACAACCTTGCTTCTTTGTAATAAACTCTTAAAAGTTTCAAAATACCTTATTTTCATTAATTCAAAATATCGAAGCCAAGTGTTTCTGATCCGAATTTTCTGGCAAGCCTTTGAAGGAGTGGCTGGAGAAAGGCCTTGCAATTAGAAAACAACCCAAAGCTAAATTTTTCATTCTTTCTGTATTATCTTCTAATTCATTCACTGGTAGTTCTGAAAATGGATGTGGCGAGGTGGGGAGGGGCAGGGGAGGTTCCCCATGTAATATGACCACTTTCTCCTTGTGAAATTTTGTGTTTCTTTTCAAATTTTATTCCAAGTTTTTCTCCCTCTTCCCTCCCAGTGGTGGATGTCATTTTCCTGTGTCATCTCAAACGCTGCATGGAAGATTACCTGGCTATAATTTAATAGGGAAATGGATGAAAAATGCTTTCATTTATCTGATTAACATTTAATTAACATTGTTAATTAACATTGATTTTTAACTTTTTCAGCTGAAGTGTAACACTTAACATTGACCTTAACTTTTAAAATAAAAGCTAGGTGTTAGGGAAGCTAAGAGAAAGTCATGATTGATAACACGCATTATAATCTAGCTGTATGTGATCTGTGTTGAAGTTATGAAGTAATGTGCATTGTACCATATAAAATCCTAATGATAGTTAATGTTAGTTAATTAAGATGAACATTGAATGGCTCTGGCCTGTCTCATCTGGGTATTAACATCATATTAGAGTCTAACAAAATATTATTTTAGTTAAAAACTATATATAGTGAATCATTTTAGATTCCCTGAGAAATAAATTTTAAACCAAATCAAATGCTAACACCACATACAAATCACAGTTACTAGCACCCAAATTATTAAACACCTTCTTGAATTTGAGGTAATACCATGGCATTTTTTGTTTAACCCCAAAAGGATTTTTTAGGCTCTGAGTATAGACTCACACCTTCTTGAATTTAATGTGATGCAGTGCTATGTTTGTTTTATTTTATTTTTTAAAACTCCAAACTATATATCATGCTCACCTAGGCTATATAATCCATCTGAGTCTCTGCAGAATATTTAAGGAAATTGCAAATATAGTTATTTCCATTGGATGCTAGGGACATCAATGTACTTTTGTCTAGATGGGTTTCACGCTTTTAATTGGATTCAATAATGATTTCTGAAACTCTGAATGTCTCCCAGGTGCTATATCAGACACTAGGAACACAACGACTGTATGTGTGTGTGTGTGTGTGTGTGTATGTGTGTGTGCATGTATGTGTGTGTATGTGTGTATACACATGTATATATATATATTCATATACACACATAAGTCTATATCTGTATGTGTATATATGTGTGTGTATGTGTATAATCTCTAGGGCATAGTACTTGGTCTACACAACAAAGGAGAGGGGAGGATGGCTGGAGAGTGGGCAAGAAACTGAGGCATCATGAGGGATCAGCTTGAAAAAGTAGGCCAAGTGTCATCCAATATTCAACCCTTCTCTCAAGGAACTTGTATTCTAATTATAAGAGGCAACTTGTACGCCAGCAGCTAGGTGGTGCATTAGATAAAGTGGTGTAATGCATAGAGCAAGGGCCTAGAGTCAAGAAAACTTGAATTCAAATCCAGTCTTAGACATTTATTAGCTGTGTGACCCTGGGCAAGTCATTTTACCCTGTTTGCCTCAGTTTCCTCATCTATAAAATGCTCTGGAGAAGGAAATGGCAAACCACTTTAGTATCTTTGCCAAGAAAACCCCAAATGGGGTCAAGAAGAGTCAGATGTGACTGAAATAACTGAACAACCACAAACTTGTATCCACAAAATTTAATAAGACCTTTATGAAAATACAAGGTAATTTCCCTAGGGATGAGCACTAACGGCTATGGAGATCCCAAAAAGGTTCATTCATTAGAATTGAATCTTGAAAGCAACTAGGGATTGCAGGAGCTGGGAGAGATCAGAGGAAGAGCAGTCCAGGTATAAGGCTCAGCCAGTGCAAAGGCACGGACGTAAGATATAATGGGGACCAGGAAGTAGTTCAATTACTCCTCCTCCTCCCCAAAGGTTAGTCTTGTGAAGTCAATTCATTTAAAATAGCTGTATGACCTTGGGGCGGGGGGTCTTCAGTTTTCTCATCTATAATATGGGCAAGGGTTGGGCAAAGTTGGGGCAACTAGATGGCTTAGTGGATAGAGTGCTGTACCTGGAGTCAGGAAGACTCGTCTTCCTGAGTTCGAATCTGGCCTCAGATACTTACTAGCTGCATGACCTGGACAAGTCATTTCACCCTGTTTGCCTCAGTTTCCTCATCTATAAAATGAGCTGGAGAAGGAAACAGCAAACTGCTCCGGTATCTTTGCCAAGAAAATCCCAAATGGGGTCATTTCAAAACGACTTAATAACAACAACAGTACATGTATAAGTATATATTTATGCGTGTATATGTATATACACATATACATATAAGTATATACATACACATGAATGTGTATATATACATACACACAATCTAACATGTCCCAATGTACTGGGCACCTACTACCCTTCTCCTGCTCCCCTCCTTGACAACCTCACATTCTGTGTAAGGACAGATATGATATATTATACTAGCTGATAATAACTGACATTGTTCAAATGGTTTTAATGTTTTCAAATCACTTGCCCTAAATTATATAATCTGAACCTCACCAAAACCCAGTAATGCTGATCTTATTGGAATTATTATCCCCATTATATGAATGAGCAAACTGAGGTTCAGAGAACTTAAGTGATTTTGCCACACCATAAATTTCAGAGGCAAATTTCAACCTCGCTCTTCCTGACGCCCAGTCACAAAATCTATCCTCCATACCAAGAGCCAAGTGGAAAAGTAGATAGGGCACTAGGCCTAGAAGAAGGAAGACCTGATTTCAAATTCCACCTCACACACTTGTCAGTTGTAAGACCCTGGAAAGTCACTTAATCTCTGTTTGCCTCAGTTTCCTCATTTGTAAGATAACAACACCTATATTGCAGGGTTGTCATGAGGAGCAAATGAGACAATATTTGTAAAGTGCTTAGCACAGTCAGGGTCTGGTACATAGTAGAAGCTATATAAGTGCTTATTTCCTTTCCTCTCTTACCCCCACCATGATACCTGATGTATCATGGTGTAATTGTAAGCAATGTGATAAGGTCAAATTTATGTACCAGAGAAACAATAACTCCACGCCCAAAGTTTGCTTTGCCATGTTTCCATGAACAAAAGGATTTGGATTTCCAACCCCTCTCTATCTTTAAACTGGGGTTAGTGATTGACCAGCTCTTGTAAGGGTCTTTGAGATTATAAATCTAGAGAACAGGATCCACCATGCAAATTCATAGGTGTTTCTAAGTCCTCTTTTAACAATGCTAATAATGCATCATTTTAATGCCTTCTTGCTGCATCCTCCCCAAATATTTATGAAACATAGGAGATTAATCAGAAGAAAGATGTTGCATCCATTTACAATCAGAGTTTTAACATTATTTTTTTTATGAAGAATAGGGTTGCGGAGGTCAATTTTAAAAGGATCACATTTGCCTTAATTAATTTTTGAAGTCCAAGAAATAAAATGATTAGTATTTTTAGAATTAGCTCGAAACCTAGGAATAATTTCTTTCCTCCCATGAGCCCGCCATCAGTGAGCTGAAGTTTTAGAGCACTCATAACAGCGTTTACTACACATGATACCTCAAAGTCCAGGTCCCAGATGCCCAGGGAACAAAGATATCTCTGACCCGTCCAGCAGGCCCCAGTCACAATTTGCCACCAAGACGGGAATGCCGTTTATGCCTATGGATGTCTCCAATAATTAGGTTGTTCAAGAGCTGTGAGCTGACTCTCTTACTTTTAAAGGTGCCTGTTTTTTTTTTCTTTTCATTTCTTTTCTCCAATTTTTCTGGTTTCCTTTGGTTTTCCCCCAATTGAGAGTTTGATAAATTTTTGCTTCTTCTGAATTCCTGCGTTGGACTGACTCCAGCAAGTAGATGCCTTTCTTTGTCGGATCTACACTGTAGGTGTGTGTTTACCTCCTGGGATAGGCCCCGAGCTCTGTATTTGTTTTTCTGTTCTATATACACACTGGCCTTTCTGCCAGCTCACATCCGAGAGGGGCTCACGCAGAAGTGACTGACAGTGAATCAAAATTAAAAACACCAGTCGGCATTAAAGGTCATGCTTTATTAGAATTATTCATTCAAATACAATTAACTTACACCCTACTCTGGGAAAAGAGGAAGAGCATACACCAGGGAGGAGCCAGATCTAAGGGGTTCTCCATTTATATCCTTTCTCTCGTTTGCATTCATTTACAACAACTTTATTGGCCTGACAGGCAGCTGGAGACAAAGAAAGGGCCAGCTCCTTACACTGGAATGTGGGAGATGGATTGGTTTTCCTTAGATTGGACACAAGAGATGTCCTGGAAAGGGATATTTGGAAAGTAGAAAATTTACTCTCGTGATGATTTATGCCACCCAGGTTGGAATGGCACTTGGTCTTATCTCCACTAGATTATAATGCTCCAGAAAGACAATGGTTATATGACAGAATCACACTCTCAAGATTGTAAGAGTGTCTCGCAAAGGACATCGGGCTGAATGAAGAGTGAGAGGAGCTGAGTCAGAATCCCTGCTCTGCCACTTCCTAGGTATGACCTCAGCCAAGTCACTTAATCTCTGTAGCCCTCAGTTTCCTCTTCTGTCAATGTGGGAGTTGACCTAGATTATTTCTAATGTTACCTCCAGCTCTAGAGCTACTCTAGCCTATCATCCTCCACCGCCTCCACCCCACTTCCTGCCATATCATAGCCTATAAGCTACTATTTAGGCTTTATTTGAAGACTCCCAGTGAAGGGAGAGAACCTTAATGAATAATGACTTTATTTATAAGAATTTTTCACACCAAAAATGGTATCTTGTATGGAATATGTGCAGATCTGTGGTTTTATCTGGGTGGAGAACTTCCAGTATGGAAATTCCCTACACTAATACAAAGCCACAACCCATCTGTACCTTAAAGTCTTGTTGCCTGGGGCACTTCGATGTAAATGACTTGCCCAAGGACACCTAGTCAGTATGTATGAGGACTAGTACTTGAACATAGATCTTCCTAACACCAAGGACTTCCTATATCCATAATTCCAACACAGCTCTGATATACCTAATACTGCATAAATGTACTTTGTAATGAATTAGTGTTTGTGTACAAATCTGAACTCCCCACTGTATATAAGCCAGATCCCTTGGTACCACGAACAGGATTGTAAATTTAGAGCTAGAAGGGGCTTTGGAGGTTACCTAAGTCTAACCCTCTCAGTTTACAGTTTAAAAACTCAGGCCCAGAGAGATTGTGACCTTGCCCAGTTCATACAGGTAGAAATAACAAAGTTGACATTGCCCAAGGTTCCCCTTGTCCTCTGACTTCAAATCTAGTTCTCTTTCTTCTGAATGTACTTTACTGTCCAATGAAGGCTGAAAAACACAGTAGGATAGATGCCTGGCTGTTGGCTTCCAGTTTCCATTTCTAGCCAAAGAACTGCGTATCACTATCTGATGGATCCATGCTTTAATCCCACTCAGGAAAGAGAGATCAGAAGAGAAGAAGCCTGATACATGAGGCCAAATATAATTCCCCCCCAATACAATCCAAAATATCCCTGTTTGATATTGTGAAATTCTATCTCCTTTGTTCTAAGGAGATCCTGTGCTGGGTTCAGCAGGGGACAAGAGGCTATGGTTGAGAAGGACTTTTCTCTTGTGATGAGAATGAGTATCTGATGGGCTCAACCAGTGAAAAGTGGAAGAAAAATGCTAGACCTTATTCAAAAAAAAAAAAAAGCAACAACTTTTGGATACATTTCTACAGCAGGGCCCAGGAAGTATAGTAACAAATCTATATTTTTTCCCTCCTGGGATTTATGTCCATGTTTCCAGGGCTCTGTTTCCACACTGTTATTCGACATTGTCTGTAGGACTTCATTCTTCTGACCATAGGGCTCTGAAATGATGCAATTCCCAGAACTGAGTACACACACGATATGCCTGAAAATTCACAGAAACTACATTCTCCTTGATGCTGCACACAGTGCTGATAAAAACAATTGGTCCCCCCACCAACCTGCCTTTAAAATATGGGGGCTGCTTTTTAAAAATGGATTTTACTCTTTCAGGCCCCCAGATGATGGCAGAGTTCAGCTAGAGAAGTAGACTCTCTGCATAATACAAATAATCAGAAAGCAAAATATGTTTGACTTTCTTTGCTCAGATCATAGCCCTGAAGTCAGAGAGGGTCAATCCTGGTGTCAAATAAACAACTTGGCTATTTTGAATTTTTTAAAGGTTGAGGCTCCAGATAAAACAAGGACCTTTCGCACACAATACACCCTGTGATCACATGACATGATTGATGACAAATCAAAACAAATCATGTTTATTCAGCTTTAAAGTGAATATGGTCTTCAGGTTTGGGGGATCTCTTAATGTTATTAGATCAACAAGACCCACAAACATGGTAAAGGTAAAGGTCTGTTTTATAAACAATGGAATGTTTCCTTTCCATACCTCTTGAGTCAGTTTCAGTAGGAAATTCGTGACAAGTATGCCAGAGGTATCATCCAATATTTGGGTTAGAGTTTCTTAATTTAAAAGACTTATAAGACAATTAATACTCCAGCCTAATTTAATTTTTTATGGTCCGCACATAGTGTTTTGAGAACACAAAGAAGAAACAAATGGATTTATTGCTGAAACAAAATGATTAGCAAAAAAATCATCATCCATGATATTGACCACAGAAACTTGAATGATTTATATTAATTTTGGCCTCTTAGACCAAAGGAAATTCAACTAAGACACTTATAGAAAGCCAAGAACTCTTAGTAATCATGGTAATTTGAAATTGAAAAAAAAATTGAGCATTTTTCAAATGGGAAGTCCAGGGTTTTCTTCAGCCACAGAGTCATTCAGTTTCACTGAAAGAAACAATTGTCTTCCATTGCTCTTACGGGAAACATACCAATTCAATGGGAAAATACAAGTGAGGTCATTTTTTTCTCTCTCCTGACTCAAACATTCCCCAGAGAAATTTCAGTCATTTCCTCACAACACTGTAGTTTATCCTTGGCCTTCCTTAAGCATATTTCAAGAAATTCTTTGCATATTCTTCTTCACTGAGGCTGCTGGTGTTATAATGAGGCATTTGTTCTAAACATTAGTTCCTCTAATCAGATTTGAGTTTGAAACCTTATATCGGCAACCTTAGGTAAGAAAGAGCTGAACTAGCACATGGGGCTACTGAAGAAAGAGTTAATATAATTTAAATAAAAAGGTTTATAGCTAATTTCAACTCATTTAGTGTATTGTAATTATATGATTACCTATAGAACCTCCATAGTATGGTATTTGAAAGATCAAAGTCAGTGAAAAGTCAGCATGTAATTAGTTTCTTGCTTTGGAGCATTAGGTAGAATTACTGCAAAGAAGTAAAACTATCATTTTATAGAGACCCTTAGGAGATTTATAACGACGGTAGACAAATATATGCATACAGTATCAGTTGGTGTGCGGAAATTTAATTTTCGTGAGGAAATGTAGTTGAAGATGATCACAATACATGCGGATGTGCTCATTTTAATATTGGTGGATGTTATTATTAGAGAATCATATCAAAAGATATGTCACCAGGGAGAAAATGTCATTTATAAATCACTGATGAGTAGCAAACAGTGTTTAGCTTGGAGGTATAAGACGTCCTTTCACAATGTGCATTTATGATCAAACACAAAAGATCAAGTGAAGAAAGAATAGGGGATCTATATTTTATCTTACTCTGCTACAGAAATTTTTTTAATAGTTAAATGGGGAGGTTGGGTGTATGCATTGAATTTTCTTCTCTTAAGGCTTTTTGCAATGAATAACAACATTTTTTTTAAAAAAGCTACCTTGATTTTGCCCTAATTTGAAATGTATGCCTTTATGCAAGATACCTTCCCAGCTATATTTGCTCTAAGTTCCCTTCACACCCTTTCATCCCAACCAAGTTGTTCAAATATTGTTCCCTCAATCTCATCACACCGTCCTGCCTCCCTATGTGAATTTATATGTACTTTCACCCATGCTTCAAACATACTCATTCCACATGTGTATGCCTTGTAATCATTCTCAATAGTTCCAGGGAATGAGTCTACCTCCTGGATAAAGCTTTTCACTATTTCCTTTGGTGTAAGTAATCACTTCCCCATCAAATTATCTTAAAGCACTTGGCTTAGATGTCTTTTAGCAATGTCTACCTTGCATCATGCTTACTTATGTAAATGACATTGTCCCTACCCCCATTAAACTGTAAGCTCTTGAAAGACAGAGACTTTCTTTGCCTTTTCAACGCAACAAAGTGTTATATCTTGCACATAGTACAATAAGTTTATAATAAAAGATTTTTGAATTCTTAAATTTAATATAGTATGCTGCTGTACTGATTAAGAATGCTCAATCAATGGCAAAATATTAATTGTCCATGGCTAGGCTGAGCCAATGTAACAAAAATGACAATGCTGCCTAAGTTAATTTACTTATTTAGTGCCATACCAATCAAATTACCAAGGGATTACTTTATAGAGCCAGAAAAATAATAATAATGAAATTCACATGGAAGAACAAAAAGATCTAGAACCTCAAAAAAAAAAAAAGGAGGAAGGAAAGGGACCCAACAATAGTATATCTCAAACTACATGAAGCATTAATCAACAAAATGTTTTGGTACTACTTTAAAAAAGATAAAGAGATCAATCAAAGGAAAGGATTAGGCACACAATATAGAGAAGCAAACTACCATAGTAGCCTCATATTTGATGAACCCAAAGATCTTAGGTAAGAATTAACTCTTCAACAAAAGTTGCTAGGAAAATTGGAAAGCAATTTGGCAGAAATTAAATTTAATATAGTTCCTTATGCCATATGCCAAAATAATTTCCAAATGAACACATGACTTACATATACAAAGGTCACATCATAAACAAATTAGAGGAGCAAGGAAGAAATTACCTTTCACATCAGTGGATGGGGGAAGAAAGAGTTCATGAATAAATAAGGGATAGCAAGGATCCCAGAAGATAAACATGGACAATTTGAATTATATAAAATGAAAAAAAAATTCACAAATATATGCAATCCCAGCCAAGATAATAAAGGAAAGAGTTAACTAGGAGGGAAGAGACCCTTTGAGCAAATTCTTTTGATAAAGTTCTTATTTCCAAAATATACAACAAAGAATATGTTCCATTCCTAAAAGAATATGAACAGGCAGTTTTCAAGGGAAGGAATCCAAATTATGCGTAGACATTTGGGGAGAAAAGTTTTAAATCATTAATAATTAAAGGAATGCATATTCAAATAAATTTAATGTCTTATGTCATCCATCTCCTAATTGCAAATGAGGAAAATGGCAAATATCAGAGCCATCTATTCCCTTCCTCATCCCACTTGCCTTAGATGTCTTCCACAACTATCTCCACTTTTGTCCCGTCTCATATGAAGAGGTATTTAGTTTTGCCAAGGCAAACCTCTGTACATGCACAGGAGATCCCATTCCATCCATGTTCTCCAATAGATTACTCTATTATCCCCACTCTTCCCTTATCTTCAAACTTTCCATATTTATTGAGCACTTTCCTATTACGTACAAACACTCTGTATCTCCCTCATTTTCAAAAATCTCTCCCTTGATCTGTCCGTGTCAACTAGCTATCATCCCTCATTACCCCTCCTTTTGGGGGCTAAACTTCTTGAGAAGCCATCTCCTTTCCTCTTATTCTCTTCTTAACTACCTACAGTCTCATTTCCAACTTCACTGTTCAATGAAAAGTGCTCCCTCCAGCTTCTACTGATCTTTTGATTGCCAAATCTAATGGCCTTTTCTCAACCCTCATCCTTCTTGACCTCTCTAGTCTTTGACATTGTCAGTCTCTATCTTCTCCTTAATACTCTCTCTTTTCTGTAGGCTTTCATGATACTATTCATGGAAATAGTATAATAGCATATGATATATGTATGTGGTATAATATAGCTGTATTTATGTGTGAGGAAACATAAATATATAAATAATATAATATGATGTGATATAATAGTATATGACATAATATATGACTGTAGTATATATCACATCTTCTAGTCTCCTTTTTGGATTTTCATCCAGGCTGCACCCGTTACCATGTGTGCCC
Source organism: Phascolarctos cinereus (assembly GCF_003287225.1). Lineage (NCBI taxonomy): Eukaryota > Metazoa > Chordata > Mammalia > Diprotodontia > Phascolarctidae > Phascolarctos > Phascolarctos cinereus. Next base: position 35,774,943 of record NW_027555847.1, read on the forward strand.
ACCAAGGCTCCATCATGGGCCATTTTTTACTCTCCCTCTATACAAGTTTGCTTGGTAATCTCATCAGCTTCCGTGAATTCAGTTATCATCTCTATCGTGAGGAGTTTTGATACACTTATCCAGCCCTAACCTTTCTCCTAACATCAGCACTTGTCTGCCTATTGGACGTCTGAAACTGGATATTCCATAGGTATCTTAAATGTTCCATGTCAAAATGGAACTCATCATCTTTCCCCACTGCCAAGCCCTTGCATTGTTCTGTTACTTATTACTGTAGAAGGCACCACCATCTTTCCAGTCACCCAGCTTCACAACCTTGGTGTTATCAAAACTCCTCATTCTCTCTCGCTCCTCATATCCAATCTATTCCCAAGTCTAGTCAACTTTGCCTTCAGAACAATCCTCATATGTGCACCTTCTTCGACACTGCCACCAACCTGACTCAGGCCCTCATCATCACCCCATGCCTGGACTATTGAAAAGAGACTTCTGATTGGTCTCTTTGCCTTAAGTCTCTCCCCATTCCAATCTATCCTCCGCTCAGCTGTCAAACTGATTTTCCTAAAGTGCAGTTCTGACCATGTTACTCTTTTATTAAATCACTTCTAGTGGCTCCCTATCACCGCCAGGATGAAAAAAAAAAAGCCTGCTTCACATTCAAAGCCCTTAATAACCTAATCTTCTCTTCCCTCTCTAGACTTCTTATACTTTACTTCCCTCCATGAACTCCACAATCCAGTAATACTGGACTCCTTGTTTTTCACACAAGACACTCTGTCTCTTCATTCTGTGCATTGTCACTAGCTGCATTTCCCCCACACTTGGAGTCCTCTTTCTCCTTATCTCCCTCGCCTGGATTCTCTGGCTTTCTTGAGAGGAGGGGTTGTTTCATTCTTGAATTTGTATCCTTTGTGCTTGGGCCATAGAAGGTGGTTATACTCACTGCCTGATGACTTAATAAATGCCTGTCAATTGATTAAACATTTTTAATATCTATTAAATATGTATTCTATTAAATAGATAGCAGTATACATATATGCATATACACATATGTGTTTGTATACACTTGTGTATGTACTTACATATACATATATACATACAATACATACACATACACACACACACACACACACACACTGACACACATACACACACTTGTGTTCCTGGATAGGATGATTGAGCAACTGACAGGCATTTATTAAGTTAGTCAATAAGCATTTATTAAGCACCTACTATGGACCAGGAAGAAAGGAAGCAATACAAAGAATGAAACAACTCCTTCTCTCAAGAAAAGCAGAAAAGCCAGGACTGGAAGAAGAGGAGAGAATGAACTCCAGACATAGGAGACAGCAAATGAAAATGCTCAGTCAAGATATGGAGTGTCTTGTGAGAAGAACACCAAAGAGGCTAGTGTCACTGAGTGGCAGAATTCCGTATATAAATATATACGTGTATGCATGTTGATTTATGTTAGGGCTTTTTAACCCGGGTTTTACAGATCCTCAACAAGTATATAGATAGATTTTAAGGGTCTGTGAATGTGTAACTTTTAATATTTTGATGACTATATTTCAATAGAACTGGTTTTCTTTGTGAACCTTCTATGTTTAAAAACTCTAACAAGAGGTGCATAGAATTCATCAGACTGCCAAAGGAGTCCATGCGTGGCACAAAAAAGGTTAAGAAGCCCTGTGAGAAGCGTGGGGTAGAGATTACACCCACGACTTTATTGATATGGGAAACTCCCAGATCAAGAAACTCTCTCAATCAATGCAGTTCCTGAGAGATTAAATACTGGGTTATCGTGTTACCGAATGGTGAGGATCTTCCCTAGGTTTCCACAACCAATATGTATCCAAGGTAGTACACACAATCTCTGAAATCACCTTCTTTTCACTGCATTAGATTTCTTCTCTCTACATAAACATACACAGAAGAAAAACAAAGAGAGGAAATACAAAGCAGTTAGGGAAGAAATATAGCTTAATAGAAGTGTTACAGATTATACTCATTTATTTGGCAGTAAGATCATTTTAGTTTGATTAGGACACTCTGAGTGAATAGATTTCCAAAGAAATGACCTGGACACTCTTTTGGACTAAACTGTGAAGTGCTTCTTATCATTTTGTGAATTTCCAATAACCGATTTAGCTTAGAATGGTGATGTGTGAGCGAAAGAGATAATTTACGCCCGAGTGAAGCAAATCAACATTTATTTGTTGAAATGAATAATAATTTACTCATTATTTAAACGAAATAGTCCTTGCACTCACATAGCTTAGGTTTAGGTGGGAATATAACATATAGGTAGGTATGAAAAAGTGACAAGGGAAAGAACATTGACAGCTAGGGTTGGGAGAATGGGAAAAGTCCTCAGCCTGGAGCTAGAATTGAAGCTGAGCTTTAAAGAAAGCCTAATACCTGAAAGGGTAGAGAAGAAGGGGCAGCATGTTCTAAGCACAGAGTGCAGATTATAGAGGTAGGAGAAAGAGGGTGGAAGTTTAGGGAATAACTAATAGTCCATTTTAGCAAGAACATAGAGTTCATAAAGAGGAATAGTATGAAATAATGCTATAAGGGCAGGAGGAAGAATGATCTTAAAGGTATTTAAATGACAAGCTAAGGAGATTGTATTTTTTAGGTAAATGGGAAGTCCTGAATATCCTTGAGCAAAAGAGTTACAAGTATAAATCTATGTCCATGGTGAGATTATTTTGGTAACTATGTGGGGGATGAATTATAAAGGGAAAAGAGTAGAAAGGAGAGACCATAATACAGGAGACCAATTAAAAATCATTAGATGTCGCTTATAATAGTCCAGGCAAGAGCTGATGAAGGCCATAAATAGGGTAGCGAAATATGAGGGAAGAGAAAGCTATGGATACAAGAGGTGCATTACAAGTAGGCTGCTGACTATATTGGGGGGGTGGAGCAAAAAGAGAGTCAGGGAGACAGTGTATGATGCTAAAGAGGAAAGCAAAGTTACAAATGTGGGCGGATAGAAGAATGGAAGTAGGTGTACTTAACAGAAATCAGGAAATTTGAATGGAAGCAGGTTTGGGGGTGAAGCTTATGAGTTGTGTTTTGCATGTTGCATTTAAGATACCTAAAAGGCATCCAGGAGAAAATATCCATCGGGTAGCTGCCCACTAAGCAAGAAGGGAAAGAAACAAAAAGTAGCAGGCATTTGCGGGAGAGAAAATGAAATGATGGTGGCCCAGAAATAAATACTAGTTGATTGGCTGAAAGTAGCAAAGAGATTATAATGGAAAAAGTGGGAGTTTCTTTACTGTATGTTCTGGACTGAGTTTCCAAGGTTTGAGACATAGACTTTTGCTACTTCCCGTTGATAGGAAATGGGCTGATAAAGCTATCATCCTAAATCTCTGTGTAAAATGAACAGCATAAGCAAGAAAGGGGAAGCCTGAAGCAGGAGCCCTCTCACACTGTGGGCACCACCACCACCCTGTTGCAAGGATGACCAGGGGATCTGGCTTGGGGTGGTGTGATTAGAAGAAAGGACTAAGCATTCCTATAGTGCCTAATATGTGCTAAGTGCTTTATGAATATTATTTCATATTATCCTCACAACAACCCTGTAAAGTAGGTGTTATTGTTATATCCATTTTTATAGTTGAGGAAACTGAGGCAAATAGTGGTTAAGTGACTTACTCAGAGTCACAAATCTGGTACTATCTAAGGCCACATTTGAACTCAGGTCTTCCTGGCTCCAGGCCCAATGATCTATCTGCTGTGCCACCTAGTTGCCTCCAAAAGCTAGGAGACACATAACAAAGTTTCACTTGATTGGAGAGGCACAGACATCAAAACCAACAATGATGGTACTACTCCTTACCAAAGAATGTTAGAATAAGTTCAAATCTGACCTGAGACACTTGCTAGTTGTATGACCCTGGGAAAGTGGCTTAACCACTATTTGCCCCTTTTTCCTCATTTGTAAAATGTAAGTAATAACATCTACTGCCCAGGGTTGTTGTGGGATCAAATGAGGTAATGTTTCAAAACAGCTGAACACAGTGCCTGGCACTTGGTAGGCACTATACGAATACTGGCTGCCATGACGATGATGATGATGATGATGATGATGATGATGGTGATCTATTCCATCATAGGAGAGTCAAGCCTGGGAGAAGTCAGAGAGCTGTGCCAACAACAACAAAACCAGGAGTGGAGGAGTCAAAAATCATTCTGGGATATATTTTGCCCCAGCTCCTAAGTTCTTCACTCCCATAGCCTACTCCCCAACTGCAAAATCTCTCCAGCATTTCTGCCACTGCTTCTGATGGGAACTGAAAATGGGAACGAAAATTCCTATGGAAATTCTATTGTTTACACTGCTTTGCTCGCTCACAGAGGACACAGCAGTGGGGAACCGGACATGTCCCAGAACTCCTGGGTTGAAATCAATCCAATGTCCTTAGAGCACTTTCAAGATTTTTTGGGGGGGAGGGTAATAGGAGAATAATAGCCTTTCAGCTGATTGATTGGTAGATATGTAATTGCTTTATCATGTGTCATATTCTTGATGCAATGTTCTACTTTTGTTTATCATTTCTTTGCTGAGTAAATACTGCATCTAGAATCCAGGTAGTACGGCTCCTCAGAGCAATGCAAGAATCTAAGACAACTCTGAAAGACTCAAAATGGAAATTGCTATCCACGTCTAGAGAAAGAACTATGGAATCTAAATGCAGATGGAAGTACACTATTTGCTCTCCTTTTTTGTTGTTGTTGCGGTTGTTGTTGTTTTGTTTTATTGCTTCATTCTCATGGTTCCTCCTATTAGTTCTAATTGTTCTTTACATCATGACTAATGGGAAAATAGGCTTAATATGAATGTATAAATAGAGCCTATATCAGATTGTTAGTCATTTTGGCCAGGGGGAGGAGTGAGAAGGGGAGAAAATTTAAAACTCAAAATCTTATGGAAGCCAACGTTGAAAACTAAAAACTAATTAATTAATTAAAAAATGAATCCAGGTAGCTAAGTGGTACAGTGGATAAAGCAAGAGACTGGAGTCAGGAAGCCCTGAGTTTGAATCCTACCTCAGCCATTTACCAGCTCATTGACTATGGGCAAGTCACTTGATCTTGCCGTGCCTCAGTTTCCTCATATTTAAATGGGGATAATAATAGCCAGGTAGCCCACAGGGTTGCTGCAAGGACCAAATAAGTTAACACATGTGAATCACCTTGTAAATCTCAAAATGCTATATTGTTATTATTATTGTTACTATTATGCTTGTTTGTTTCCATAGAACCAACTCTATTATCTCAAGGTCATATGACTACCACTAGTGAAATACGATCAGTTCAGAAAGGAGGCGTGGTTCACCAGTGGCTATGAATTCAGAGCTAAGTTCCAATCAATATATCCCCAAATCTAAATATCTGTTGACAAAGGAATGCTGCCCTGCTAAGAGAGGTCAAACAGGAATAGAAAGAAGACCACCGACCTTCCAAGAACCATAGAGAATACAGTAAATACTCAGAACTTCCACCCTCTCTGTGCATATGCAAAATGCCAGGATGTACATGAAATAAGTCCAGCCCATGGTCTGGATAGAGCCTAGTGGCAACAATTGATAGTTGAACTCTTTTTTATTAAACAATGGCACATGTTTGAATTCTCTGCGCTAGGTGATAACCATAGGACATCAACCCTACATTCAAGCTTTTGGAGTCAGAAAGCCAGGGATTGGGTCCCGGCCCTGCTACTTCCTCTTTATGTGAACATGGGCACAGAACTCATACATCTAGGAATCAGTTTTCTCTTTTATGAAATGAGACAGTTTTACAATACCTGTTGTTCTCAGACTTTTTTTACTCACAGTACTAGAACATGCTTTGTCATGTTGAATCACAACATACTGCAGAGTAGTCTGAAGACTCCTGCATGTACAAGTAATTTCTAATGTAATTTCCACCCTTGTAGGGACTTTTGAAACTCCTGGGATAGAGACTTCCATCCCATGATCCAATGATGCATAGGCACAGTCTAAGTCATAAGAATAGCTCATATTTATATAACTTTTAAGGTTTGCAAATTAGTTTACATGTCTTATGTCATTTGATCTTCAAAACAACCCTGAAAGGTAAGTGCTATTATCCTCACTTTACAGATGAGTTAACTGAGAGTCAGAAAGCAGAACTGATTTACCCAGGGTTACACATCTAATAAATGTGTGAAATAGAATTTGAACCCAGGTCTTCCTGATTCCAAGTCCAATATTCATTACCCCTCTACCTATTTTTTCTCCCTTTCTTCTGTTAAAATCAAATCTTTAGTTCCTTCAAGGATAGGACAGCACAATATAAAGATCATTGGAATGGAAGTCAGAAAATGAAGGCCTGAATCCTGCTCCAGTACTTTCTAACTGTGTACCTATGGGCAAGTCATTTAACTTCTGTTTTCCTCTCTTACCCCATCTATAAAAATAGAGAGAACCACACCCACACTACTTATCTCACAGAACTTGAGTAAATGCCATGTGGCTATGGGTAAACCTTAAGCACAGTATAAGCAAGAATTGTTCTTCATATTACCATACACCTATAGAGGTCAGAGTTAGGTAGAGCAGCTGTTGGGTTACCTGATCAATTAAATGCTTCAAAGGATTAAAACAAAATTCTTGCAGGAATGAAATGTAATCCTCGTCTTTGTTTTCCATTTCTTGCCCCTCATCCCCTCTTCTCCTCTCACCTTCCTCCCCTCCCTCTAGCTCTACATTCCAAAAAAGTTTTATCAGAAACTCCACATTTAAGGATTTATGTTCCTGCTGCAGGAGCCCTCCCCCCTCAATAAAAAGCTCCATGACCTTTTTTCCCCCCAAATCCTTCCCTTTCCATCTCTCCTCACCATCTCTGCAGTCTGTTGTCTGTAGAAGGGAATCAGGGAGAGGCTTTGGAGCCCAGCAGGACACAGGAGGATACATGCATGTACGTCGCTTCGGAGAGGAACACAATGGGCCCGCCATCCTAGTGAGTGAGAGTCTTAAACTAAGATTAACCTTCAAGCTCAAATTAGATAAAAACAAATAGAAATTTCTCCACAGGAATAAGAGCTTAATATAAAGGAAAGTATTTCATAACTCGCACAACTTTAATTAAGATGAAAGGTTTTTCAGGATATCTCCTTTCTTGACAATCATAAGTTTAAATATGTGGTTCAACATGGCCTGAAAGAACTAGTTCACATGGCTCATTAGAAAGAAAGGAAGATTTGCCCTGTGTTTCCTTCGGTGCTGCTATAGAAGTGTCCTGGTGCTCATTCTCTTTCTCTGTGGACCTCTGTTGGTCTTCCTCACCCTGTGTATCTCAATTTTTCTTTCCCTTTGTCTTTCTGTATCTGTCTACCCCCACTTCTCTCTGTCCCTTCTCTCTCTGTCTCTCTCTCTTTTTCACTCTCTTTTTCTTTCTACTTCTCTATCTCTATGTGTCTCTTTGTCTTGGCTCTCTCCCCACTCTGTATTTTGTCTTTCTATGTCTCTCTATTTCTTTGTCTGTGTCCCAGCCTTATTGTCTAATTCTGACTGAATTTTTCTGTCTCTTACTTAGCCTATCTCTGCCTGTCTGTCTCTGTCTCTCTCTCTGTCTCTCTCTGTTCCTCTCTCTCTCTCTCTCTCTCTCTCTCTCTCTCTCTCTCTCTCTCTCTCTCTCTCTCTCTCTCTCTCTCTGTCTCTCTCTCTCTCTCTCTTTCTCTTTCCACATGTCTATCTGTCTGTCTTTCTCTGACTCCCAAGAAGGTTGTAGAGTTGTTAGGGAGAAATTACAAAAAGTCTCAAATGCCAATTTTGAATATTATTTTGTAGACAATATGAAGCTAAATTAGAGTAAGGCATTGCATACACAAAGCAAAGTTATAGGATTTGCAATAGTGTGTAAGAGGAACCAGAAAATAGAAGTGGTAAGGCTGGCAAGGAGAATATCAGAATGGTCCAGAATAGTAACAGTAAGAATTAGAAGGAAATAAAGCATTCAAGAGAACTGAACTAGAGGAATCACATAATCATAGGATCATAGATTTGGAGTCAGAAAGAACCTCAGAGTTGATTTAGTCACAGATCATAGAGCATTTATTAAGCACTGAATATATGCCAGGTACTATGGTAAGTGCTGGAGGTACCTAGATAAGCAAGAAAGAGCCCCTGACATTGAGGAAGTTACATCTGATGGAGAAGAGAGTAGGTAAAGGAGTGCTGGAAAAGAGGGGGGAGAGGAGATGAAGGTATTCCTGTGGAGGCATGGTTAACTGGCATAAGTGGAAGTCTGAATTTCAGTAATATAAGGGAAGAGCTCATCTGTCAGAGCTGGAGGACCCAGGGGCAGAGTAATCATGGGATCATATGTCTAAAGTAGAGAGGAATCTTAGAGATCATGTGGTCCAACCCCCCCACACTTTACAGATGAGGAAACTGAAACTGACTTATCCAAGGTACCCTAAGTAAAAAGTGCTATATCCTGTATTTGAATCCAGGTCCTTTTACTCCAAATCTAGGACCTGGTGGCTGATTAGTTGAGGGAGAAGAAAGAGAAAAAGATGGCTTTAAGGTCTGCAGACTTCAAGACCTCTTGGTTTTGTGATATGAAGGGATTCAGGCCTTGGAGAGCTAAAAAATCCAGTCTACTCTTTTGACCCTCCCCCCCACCTCTGCCACTGGGGCTTATAGACAAAATCACTCCGCTTTCCAAGGGGACCATGACTAGGTGAAGCTGTCACTTGTGTTTGGATCTGACGGCTCCTCCCAGACCTTCCATTTAAGGAGGGTACCCAGTCCAGCCATCTCTTCATTTCTCTTATCAGGCTGCAACCTGGATTTCTCCATCATGCCTCATCATGCGGGACCTCAAAGCCCATCATCCCCCTTTCAGTTCCCTTTTATGTGTTATCTTCCCCCATTAGAATAGAAGTTCCTTGAGAGTAGAGACTCCCTTTCCTTTTGCTTGTCTTTGCATTCCCAGCATTTAGCATGGCACGTGGCATGTATTATTATTGTTGTTCAGTTGTTTTTAGTCCTGCCTGATTCTTCATGACCCCATTTGGGGTTTTCTTGGCAAAGATACTAGAAAGATTTGCCATTTCCTTCTCCAAGCTCATTTTATAGAAAAGACAAACAGGGTGAAGTGACTTGCCCAGGGTCCCACAGTTAGTATCTGATGCCAGATTTGAACTCAGGAAGGTAGAATTTTCATGTTTCCATGCCCAGCTTTCTATCTACTGTGCCACCTAGGACATAGCAAGCACTTAATAAATTCTTGACTGACTGACTTCTTACCTGACTGAAACCTCCCTAATTTCCTAGGCTAAAATTATAGAATGTCAAACTGGAAGGAGGCCATTACATAACACCCTAGAGCTGCTTCCTTGGCCTTCAGGCACCTTATATCTTATCTTCTCTTTTCCCATCATTTTCATCATCTCATCATCCTCTACCCAACTACCCTCTGGATCTATATGCTATTTTATCACAAATTCCACATTTAAAGATTTATATTCCAGTAATGGGTGCTCCCCACCAAAAATATTTTTTCATGATCTTTTTTTTCAAAATCTGTAGAATTCCATCTATCCTTGTCAGATTCACAGAACCCCCCTCCTTTTTTTCTTTTTCTTTTCTTTTTTTTTTTGGTAAAAGAGAGCATAATTCACTCAAGCATTTTTTTTCAGTTACTAGGATGTAGGAATACTTATCACAATTTTGGAGGACATTCAGCTGGAAAGGATAGCTGGGACAGTGGATGACAGAATCAAAGAAAATGGAATTTAGTAGGGAACATGTTAAATGCTATACAGGTTAAAACAATCAACTCCAAGAATCAAAACTGGGAAATATGTTGCAGGAAAATACTTCATGTCCAAAAGTCCTAAGAGTTTGAATGATAATAGTTTGTCAGCCAGAAAGGCTATGTAGTAGCCAAAAGAGCTAATGAAATCTTAGGCTGCAATAACAAAAGCATAATGACTAAGAGAGGTAATAGGCTTATTGTCCTCTGCCCTTATTAAACCACTTCTGGACTATTGTATTTACCTTGGACTACCACAGTTTAGGAAGGGTATTGACCTTGGAGCTGCAGCACATCCAAGGAAATTTGTCCAGGATGGCAAATGGATGTGAAACCATGCCTTGTGAAGGTTAGTTGAAGGAACCCAAGATATTTAGCCTGCAGAAGAGAAGATGTTGAAAGGACATGATTGCTCTCCACAAATATTTGGGCTGCTATGGGAAAGAAAGGTGAGATATGTTCTGCCTCATTCAAAAAGGCTTTAAGAGGGGGGGCAGCTAGGTGGCGCAGTGGATAGAGCACTGGTCCTAGATTCAGGAGGACCTGAGTTCAAATTCAGCCTCAGACACATAACACTTGTGTGACCCTGGGGAAGTCACTTAACCCCATTGCCTAGCCAAAAAAAAACAAGGGGGGCTTTAAAGGGTTGAAGTAGGTGTAATATAAAGTTGCAGACAGGTAAATTTTGACTCAATATAAATAAAATGCTTCCTAACAAATAGAACTCCCCAAAAGTGACATGGAATATTTCTAGATGTAGTGAGTTTCCCATTTCTGAAGGTCTTCAAGCAATGGTTGGATGACAGCTTGCCAGGGATATCATAGAAAAGATTCTTGTTAAGGTAATGCTAGGAATAGAAAGATTCTATAACCCTAACATTTGTAAAGGGCTTAGCACAATGCCTGGACATAGTATGTGCTAAATAAATAATTTTCCCCTCTATTCCCTTCCTCTTTCCAATTCTGAGACTGGAGATTTTAGGAATCTATGGATGCTGCTGCCATCAAAAGAAATAGGGAAATCAAAGCAGAGCTGGTTTCAGAAGAAAGATACATTGAGATGATGGGAAATATACCTCCAACCAGTTAATTTTATGTATTAGTGATAGGACCCCACTAAATTTCTACTCCAGTGCCTCACTTCATCATGGTGTAAGGTGACCTTGTTTTTTTTAAAGGCCATGCCAGCAGAAGATCTTAACTGATTTAAAAGGCTTTGAGAATGGACTGGCTTAGGGACTGTACATTTATCCCCTGAAGTACAAATTTTGTGTAGTCTCATCATCAAACTAGCCATCAAGAGATTAATTTTTCAGTTATAGAAATGCTTGAAGACTGTTTATTTAGCCATAGATTTGACTGACAGAGTACCCAGACCTATGAAATAACAGATAGCTGAAGTATTGAAGGAATGATGAGAATTTACTATTTCCTAACAGTCTTCTTTTTCCAGAAAGAAACCATGCAAAGCATTTTTGAGATTATGGTGGTGGTGGTGGTGGTGGTATTTTATCTTGTGAAAAGAAGCATTTCTCAGATTTTCATTTGATCAAAACTTCACATGAGAATTCCCTAAAATGTGATCCTCAAAGAAAGTTATATAAGGAGGGCAGCAATCTGGATTATGTTTAAGGAATACAGGGTCACAACCTCTACCCCACCTCCAATCTTAAAAATAAAATAAAACAAAGTTTTTAAGAGATCACACATGTCAAGCTCCAGAACTTTGCTGAACTCGAGGACTCATTACCAGGGGCACGATGGGAGTTGAAAAGAATATACTCACCCCAACTCAAATATCTAAAGCCCTAGGAAATTATAGCTAAGAGTTTGGGGATTCAGTCAAAATACAGAATTGACCTAAGAGATTTTGTTGAATTGTCTCTTTTTGTCCTTTTGTGAGTCAGACCCACAAATGCCCCCAATTCCCACAGGAAAAGCACTCTGGCCAAATAAGTCATTTTTACTGATTCCATTTCCTCTCAGTGAGAAGCAGGACTTTTATAGTGTCTTGATGTTTGAGTTGGGGTACACATATTCCTTTCAGCACCCAAAATGTTCCTGGCATTTGGTACCAATCAGGCAAATAACCATGGGTATTCTGAAGAAGAAAAAATAATATTTGAGGGACAAAGTGGATCTGGTGACTTTTGTCTTTATTTTATGTAGCTGTCATCAGATGACTGCCTTTGTAATAGGTAAATGGAACAATGAATGGCTTATCTTTACCAGTCTTGGCCAGTGAAATATAGATGTGCATATTATCAAGTAAATCAAACTATATAAATAGTTCAATTATCCAAGTACTACAGGAGATAAGTAGCCAAGACACTCTGAAAAAAAAGTTTGCACATCATCACTGCCAAAATGATTAAATTCTGGAGAGAAACCTTAGGAGTTTTTTCCCCCTTTGGGAATACTTTGGATCATCAAATGCACACTGGTTTTTATTTTTCATAATATTGCTAGATTGGACATATTCTCCTAGGACATCCACAATTCAGACTTACATCCCAATCCACTTACAGACTCTAGAGAACATGGGCCAAAGCTATATGAAGGTCTTTTATGTGAGTTCACAACAAACTATCCCTTGAAAGAGGCACATATTGGAGATGTCTTGGTTTTCCACATGAATCAAAGGACAAAGGAAAGCTACACGGTAGAGGCAAGCAGATACATGTCATGAAAGAACACCTTAGAAAAAATATTTTTTCTGGAATAGGAACTGACCCAGTCATGCAGCAAAAATAACTGGAAACAAACGGAAATTCCAAATAGTAAGTTGAGAGTCTCAGAATACTAGAAGAGCAAGAGGGAAGCCTCTGATGCAATAGCTAGGTTCACAATTAATCAACCAGAAAATGTTTATTAAGTGTGTACTATGTGCTAAGCATTGCGTCATGGACTGGTAATAGAAAGGGGGAAAAATGAAGCAGCCCCTGTCCTCAAGGAGCTTACATTCTTTGGGGAAAACTATATGAGCATATAGAAGAATGTACAAAATAAATATAAGGGAATTTTGGAGTAGGGTATCCCTAGTTCCTGGGGAGATCATGTCAACATGTGGCACCTGAGCTTTGATTTTAAGGAAGGTAAGGGGCAGAAGTGAGGAAGGACTACATTGTAGAGGGGTAGGGTTTAAGGACAGCCTGAGAAAAGGCATGGCTACAGGAACTGCAATGTAGCAGAAAACATGGATGAAAATTGCATAGGATGAAGGCATGAAGGGCATATGGTCTTTTACACTCATGAAATCAGGAATCCATCAAAGCAAGGGAGGAAGCAAAACAAATTGTGGCAGGAAAAGACACAGGGAAGAAATCGATTAGCTCATCACTTTAGTTAGACACTTTTTGAGGAACACTTTTTGCCTCTTCTCGGTTTTCTATTTAGCTTCAGGGTTTTCACTGACTATAGAACCTAACTAACCTTGGGAAGGAATCAGCAGAAGATGCTATTTCAGTAAGATCATATTTTTATAGGTCTAAGGGTCCTCAGAGACCATCTACTCCAACCCCACCCCTTTTACAGATAAGGCCAGGGACCTTCATACAGGTTGCAGCTGTCAGGTAGAGTTAGATGTATTTCCAGGTCCTCAGAATACAGAGTCAGTGTTCTTTCCACTCTTCTATATTGGCTCTGAGCTCTCGCCTATGTTAGGCAATGCCTTTTCTATACGTCATTCCTTCCTTCCCTTCCCTCTGAGGTTCCTTCCTGATTACACTGTATGTATCTTGTCCATACAAAGTTATTTGTATGTAGTCTCTCCCTCTCTGGACTACGAGCTGCTGAGGGCAGGGATCATGGTTTTGCCTTTCATTGTGTCCCCAGAGCTTAGCACATAGTTGTGCTTAATAAATACTTGTTGACTGACTGACAGGGTGGGGTGCAAAGGAAAGATTGCTTCAAAATTACGAGATCAGATCAAAAACATCATTCTCTGCAACTGCTCTCCAGATCTAGTTTACACACTTACACACACACACACACACACACAGAGAGAGAGAGAGAGAGAGAGAGAGAGAGAGAGAGAGAGAGAGAGAGGAGAAAAACATTTAACTGCACCTTGGCTTCTAAAGTGAACGGCAGAAACTAAGTGCTCAACTGAACAGGGAAGAAATCTTAACTATTTCCATTACTTTTCCTTTGGAGCCATTTTTTTCCAAAACTTTCCTCCTGCCCATCTCTCATCTCTCTCCAGATCCTTCTGTTGTTAATAAGTAGCTAAAGAAATTGAAAAGTGCCAAGTGCTAAGTGTTAGTAATAATTAGCAGCTGATGTGCTGAGTAGGAAGCTTTTAAGGGTTGTTGTTTTTGAAGGGTGGGGGTTAATGCTGATTGAACAGATTCCTTCACCTCACTGAGTCCCAACTTCACTAACTCTACAACAGAGGTAATCCCGTTGACTGTCGATTTTCCCCCTTTTTGATATATTTGTCAGACTGTGTGCAAATTTCAAAGTTCTTAGAGATCCTCAAACTGAAAGACTTCCTAACAATATCAGGAGTCGTTATTTGTAGTCTGCAGCCTGTGAAAATGTGCTGCACTCAGACAGAATTCACCTCAAGAGCAAAGAGCAGAATGGACTTCGTACTCTTTGTGCAAAATGCCAAAATTAACATCTTTTAGCTTTTCCTTTACACGTGGAATTTTACACAGCCCAGGGTGAGAATTTTTAGGGGATTTTTTTTCCCTCCTAAATCATTTATTTGACCAACAGCTTCAGAACTCCCGAAAAGTCTATCATTTCATAGTATTAGATACAGCTTTTCATTTAATTAATTTTAATACAGTAATTTATTTTTATATTTTCCCCTAATCTTGTCAACTCAATGTGGATTTTGCTTTTAATAAAATGCAGTGTAAGCTACTTAAAATAGACTAATTGGGCAAAGCCTGACTTGTCCATCTGCTCAGAATGGACATTTCTGAGGGGATGGTGCTGAGGAGTACATAAGGAAAAGTTATGATGGATGAGTCTCATAGATATGAATCTAGAAATGCTGCCGTGAGGCAGAGGACTTGGTTAGCAGGCACCCGAGGGTGTGGTTGGAAGCTTGGGAAGGATCCAGAAAGTGTCCAGAAAATTGATTTCCTGTATGGCTTAAGCAAAAGCACTAGTTGTGATTAAAAAATATATATGCTATTTTGAGTTTCTGAAACTTGGCTTTATTTTCAGTTGTGCAGACCATCTGTGTTGTGTAAGGCAACAGCCCCACACCCCAACTTTCGCTGGGCTCCTAATTTTAGACACTAACCTGTGGACAAACAGTGGTGGAATTCTGTTTCCAAGGCATTTTGCCTTTGGATTGAAAGCCCTTGGCAACTGCTTTGAATCTGGCTGGGTGGGTCCAGAGTAGAACAGCCTAGGAGAAGGGAAGATGATTGCAATGATATTAGTAATGCAAGGGCAGGAGGATGGTAGGATGGTAGTCTCTGGTCATTCAGGAGAATTGGCATGAGTGAATGAATGAATGAATGAATGAATGGAAATTTTAGTCACTGTGCAAAGCAATTCTGTTAAGCACTAGGAATACAAATAGAAAAGCAAGATAGTTCTAGCTCTTAAGGAGATCACAATATGATTGATGACCAAACATACAGAAAGTTTCAGCAGCAAGTCAAATGGAAAGGCCAGCATGGTCCTTAGGGTATGGCAAAAGGCAGATAACAATTAATTTTCTTTAATGTCATTTTAACTGATAAAACCAGATCCATTTCTGGTATTAAACTATTTGATAGTGCCAAGTACTTTCCTTTTCTTTTTTTGGGGGGGGTTGAATAACTTGCCCACAGTCACACAGCCAGTAAGTATCACATGTCTGAGGCTACATTTGAACTCAGGTGCTCCTAACTCTGAGGCCGGTGCTCTATACACTGCACCAGTTAGCTGCCCCAATAAAGACAAATACTTTGGAGTAGGCTTTTCTTTTCTGGGTCTTCAGTATCTGTGGCTGCTGAACAGGTGGGAACTATAGCACCTGCCTAGGAAGTTACCAGATCCCATGTCCACAAGGGTTGATTTCCCTGAACTGTGGCTTCAGGGGCTGAGCAAGAGGCAGGGCTGGTGATTTAGGCGTACTGCTCTTCCTGCCTTATGAAATGTCATCCAACTCTACAAATATTTAAGGAACTCCCATATTTGACACCATGCTGAGCACTGAGATACAAAGAATTTTCTTCATTATTTATCTCAAGGAGATTATTAATTTATTCATCTTAAGGAGATTACATTCTAGCCTACATTTTCATGGAACTTTTTTTTTAAATCTGGGATTCTCAATTCTTTTGTTTTTCCTGGAAAAGAAAAATAAATCTTCCACACTTTTATCAGCCAAGTACCAAATGAGATAAACACTTTTTCAAAAAGATCAACTTACCAAACTGATTATCAAAACATTTTTTCTTTTTTAAAAATTATTTTTATTTTCAAACAGCTTGGTCCTCAACCTTTATGGATTGGCTCCCAGGGCAATTCTTAACCTTTGGAATCGAGTACCCCTCCCTACCAACCTCTGCTATGGAGGGGGGATGCAGGATTCAGCTTGGCAGAGTGGGACTTTGGGGAAAATGCTGGCTCTGAAACCTGAAGGGCTAGGTTTGAATCTGGGTGCTGCTTCTTGCTACCACTGACACCATGGGAAAGTCATTTAATTTTTCTGAACCTCAGTTTCCTCATCCTTAAAATAAGAGGGTTGGATTCAGTGACCTGTAAGGTCCTATGACCTTTGCCAACGTCCCTTCTAGCTAAGAAGCGTTAGAGGTAAGAATGATTGGACACTACTGAGATGGCCTGTTGCCGCTACCATCTAGGTAGCACACCACTGATTTTAACCAAGTAAACTTTGTCTCAGGCCAGTCCTAAGTTTTGACCCGTGCCTTGCTATGTGCGGAAATTAACCAAAGCTTAAAAAGTATCACATTCCTGGATTTAAGCACTAGTTGTCATCAAATGGAAGAAATGCCATGCCTTTTCTAACCTTCAGCAAATATTTCCCTGTAAGCTGATTTGTACTTTCTCCAGACTTTGCCCATCTCCCTCAGTTCTGAACCACTGCTCTTTGGACATTTCTCTTGATATCTAACAAGCTTTCTGCGTCCTCCTGTGACAGACCTCACTGGGATCACTGCTTTTGTCCCTAATAAGGCAACTCTGAAGAGGGTGGGGGCCATCATTCAGTGCTGTCAACAACCATTCTTCCGTGGTTTTAGCTATTCACAGAAAATGGAAACTCCCTAATTCATAAGTATCTATGTGTTGAAACATAGCATGGCAACAAAATTGGAAACGGTTGATGTTTACTCAGGTAAAGTGAAACAAAAGATAGACACATTTATAAACAGTAAAAGAGATGTCAAGCAAGGAAAATATTTAGTCTCCTGAGTAATACATACCCAAAGAAATGGGAGAGTAATATGATGTATGCATTCCTTAGACACTCTCCCTGGGTCTGAGCCACGTGTGTGGGCATTTAGAAATAATATTTGATAATGGAAATACACAATTATGAGAAAGTTGTGGTGTTTTTAAAATCTGATTTTTCTCTTTTTATCTAGCACTTTTAAAAATCATTTGATACACATATAGGCAGCAGAATGTAGTAATATGCTTGGATTAGGATTGTCTCTTCACATACCCTCATTCCTGATCAAATCGGCTCTCCTCTCTCTCAGGTCTACTCCAACCTGGTTAACCCAATGCTTCTGCTCTTTGTGACCCCTACTCTATGATCAACATACTGTTCTACCTTCTCAAACATTGTAACCAATAACCCTTCCATTTCCTTTCTTTAATATATGGCCTTCCCCCATGAAGACAAAGAAATCCCTTGCCATATTTTCCATTGGAATTCATTCCCTGAGATTTGGAGGGCTAGGAGGAAGAGGAGGAGATAAATTCCTTGTTCTTCACTGCCACATGCAGACCATCTTTCTATTACCTCAATACAACATATTTTTTGAGGTTCATAGCCTCCACTTATCCTACTTGGCCTAGTTGATATCACCTGTATCAAATGTATTGATGACTCAAACCTGAAAGGGGTTAACTAACATACTGATAATACAATCAGAATCCACAAACATCTTCACAAGCTAAAACTTTGTTCCAAACCTAATAAGATGAAATTTATTAGAGATAAATGTAAAATATCATGCCTGGGTTCACAAAATCAACTTTACAACTACAAGACAAGGAAGTATGATTAAATAACACTTAGTCTTCAAAAAGATCTGGAGATGTTGGTGGTTGTAAATTCAATGTGCATCAATGGTAGGATTTGCACACACCCTTCCCCCCCCATCTCCCAAAGAAAAACACACCCTGATGTGATCTTGTACTACATGGAGAAGTATAGCTACTAAGAGTATGTAGGTCATAATCCATCTATTCTCTCACCTTATCAGACTACTTCTAACGTATTGTGGTCAGTGCCACATTTTAAAGACATTTATACGCTAGAGATTGTCCAGAAGAGAAAGACCAGAATTGTAAAAGCTTGAGAGGCTATGCCATATGTAAGTTTTTATTAAAGAATAGGGATATTTAGTGAAGACAAGATTTGGGTGAAACATGATGCCTGTCATCTAATGTTCGAAGGGTTGTCATTTTTGAAGAAGGATTGGACTTTTTCCACTTGACCCCAGGCAGGGAAGCATGAGGGGTCCTGGGTAACAGCTTCAAAGATGTAAATTCAAGATTAATGTGATGTAAAACTTCCTAAAAATTATAGGTATCAAAAAGCTTAATAGGCTGCCTTGGCACAGAGAGCATTTTTCTCTTACTGAAAGTCTTTAATCAAAATAAAAATCATAAACATGTATGTGGCACTTACATGCCAGACACTGTGCTAAGTGCTTTTGAATTATTGTCTCATTTGGTCCATGCAGCAACTCTGGGAGATAGGTGCTATTACTATCCCCATTTAACAGATGAGGAAACTGAGACAGACAGAAGTAAAGTGATTTGCCCAGGGTCACACAGCTAGTGAGGGTCTGAGGATTTAACAAACTCTCAGGATTGGACCACCTACAAGATCCAAAATTTCAAAATTCCACCCTAAATCAAAATCTCCTATCCTTATATTTGTCCTACTGTCACACACAAAATATACTCTTTGTCTTTATTTTGACTTCTTGTCCTTTGATAACATCTGGTTCCATCTCCCTCACTCTAATTTCATATGTATCCAAGACATGGTCAGACTCTTTAATGTTCCACTCACTAATATTCTAGATGCCTTGACCTTGACCTCCTGTTATTCTTAATATGACACTTCATCTTTGAATAATTCCCTCCCCCTTTGACTTTTCTATCCATATTCAAGAGGTTCTGAGTGCCACTGGCTAAATCACAAAACTAACCTGAATTTACCCACTATAAACTCATCTGTCATCTCAGGTGGGTGCTCACTACTATCTAAAACCCCAGCCTTTTAAACTCCCCATCACACTTAACAAACAACAATTCCTACAATCCTGACTCTGACACTACTTCTATGACCTTGAACAAGGCACTTAACCTCCTTAGCCCTCAGATGCCTCATCCGTAAAATGGGAGAAAGGTGATCTGGCATCTGAGTTCTTGTCCTTCTATGAATCTTTTCTTCTTTCATTCCACCTTCTATTACAATCCCATGCCCCAAGTCTAACAATAGAAAACATAGCTCCTTATGTCACTGAGAGCCCTGAATGAGCTCACTCACCTTGCATTCTCCACTCCTCATGACTATCAGTATTATCACCCATTCTTGTCTCCTTCCCTCTTTATTCCTTCCTTCCTAAGGCTAATTGCTGTCCCTGTGCTACGATTCATTTCCTTCTACATTCTCCATCTTACTCCACCAGTGGCTGCCTCTCTCCCCCCCATTACTGACTCCTTCCTATCTGCCTACAAAATCCATAGGTCTCTTGATCTTAAACATTCTTTCACTTCAACACTCTATCACGTCCAACTACTATCTCATCATTCTCTGCCCCTTACTGATAAAAAAAAAAATGAACACACCAGAGCTTAACCCAAGAGCCAAGCAAACAACAAATATTGAGTGAGCCTGACAGATTTTAGAGCATATTTTTTAAAACGATAATCAATAGATCTGCTGAGGCCTCAGAACCAGAAATGATGATACCCCAGTGTGCCATGCTGCTTTTTGAAAACATTGTCTATGTGTACTTCTTCAACTCTCCTCATTAAACTCTACTTGACCTTTTAGAATCTGGCTTGAACACCCTATTGAAAGTATTCTCTCCAAGATTATCAATGACCTCATTTTTACAAATTGTTCTTAATATTGTTTTAACATTACTCACATTTACAATTATATCTAGTACCATCCCTTCCCCCAGAGAGCTAACCCTTGCAACAAAGAATAAAAAGAGAAAAAGAGAGGAGAGAAGATGAGAGGAGAGGAGAAGAAAAGAGAGGAGAAAAGAAGGGAAGAGAAGTCATCACGACTTATGAACATATCAACCACATATGATAGCATATGAATTATGCATTCCATAGTCTTGCGCTTCTGCAAAGACTTTAAGTCCAACCTTTGTCATGACTACTTTGTCATGACTACTTGTCATGACTACTACAGGATCAGTTTCTTTTGTTGTTGTTGTTTTTGTATTTTTTTTCCATTTGCATTTTTGTAGTGGCCATTGTGTATATTATTTTTCTCATTCTATACTCTACTTTATTAATAATTCAGATAAGAAGTGCCTTGTTCCTCTGCATTTTATATTCATTATTTCATATAGCATAGAGCCATTTCATAGTATATATATAACACAATTTATTTTGCCATTCTGCAATCAAAGGGCATCTACTTTGTTTCCACTTCTTTTCTGTCATAAAAAAAACATTACTATAAATACATTGCTATATAAAATCTTTGCGTCTTCAAAATTCTTGAGTTATATGGCTTGCAGTAGATCTCTGGTTTGTAGGATATCAGCATTTAAGTAACTAATGACCACCTAAATCAAATGGCTTACTTTCCACATTCACCATTCTTGTTCTTTCTTCACATAATGGGTAACTGGCCAATGAGCCTAGTCTCTATACACCTGCACAGTGTGTATTAGCATACTTAGTTATGACTATTCGCAACATGGAAGGGATTGAAAAGTATGCTTCTGGGAGAATCATTGTGTGTCATAGAAGTGCCTTAGAGCAATTTTGGAGCATGTTTAGAAATTTTGTAGTTGGTTGTGTTCTAACTTAACACTTAGTGGCCAACAATCTCTTCGATTGACTGAACTTGTAGAATAAATACTGGGGTCACCCTCAAAAGACCTTAATTTCCCAATTCAGACACTCGGACATCACCCTTTCCTCACCTTTTAAAACTCACAAGATCATAGCTTCCAACTCTGCCACCTAAATTGAAATAGGAAAAAAAAACCCATCAAGCCAAAGGGTTAAGGTTTGTTTTCATTGTTGTTGTTTTGGTTTGGTTTTGCTTTGTTTGTTTTTTGGGGAGGCTAGCCATCAGTCTTTTGGCGAAAGTCCACAAGATCTCTCCCTTCATAGCATGTCTCTCACCAGATACTGTCGAGGCAGGAATCAAAGGACCAGCTCATAAAAAGTTTTGACTGCCAAGTAGAGGATTTTATATTTGATCCCAGGATTACTAGGGAGCCACTGCAGTTAGGTCAATAAGGTAGTAATGTGATCACACCTCTGCTTTAGACTATCTAGGTCCAGGGAGGTTCATAATCAGTTTAGACGCACGCAACATGAGGACATTTTCAGCCACTCCAACTCTTCAAAAGTAACTATAAAGTTATCAAAGCGTTGAATCTTCATCTGGTTAGAAGGATCACCTGGACTGGAGGAAAATGTGCAGCCTTGATGAATTGAACTGCATTAGGAAAGTACAAAATGCCAGTCAAATTGTATTTCTCCTTTGTCATGTTTCTCCCATTGTTGTTGGATCTCACTTTTAGCTCCAGCTTCTTCCAAACACTGCTCTTGGTCAGGGCCTTCACACTTTGCCTCATGTTTCTCTACTCCTCAAAATGTATTCCATACTCTTTCCAAATTGAACTACTCATTTTTTTCCAAATAAACATTGACTCATGGATTTCGCTACACCCAAGGTAGTCTTACCTACCAAATCTCCATGTGTCAAAATTGTAACTGTTGTTTGAGGCTCATTTCAAATGCTACTTACTTTTCAGAGCTTTTTTTTTCTCTCTCTAATCAGATGAGATCATTCTCTCTTCTGAAACCTCATCATACTTTGTGTATACCTTACTTTTTATACTCGTCAAATTCTGTCTTGCACCATACCTCAGACCAGTTTGCAAGCTACTTGATCTGTGTCTTAATCATCTTCGTATTCCCATAATACCAAGTTTGGTGACTTGGACATAGAATAAAAGGCAGGGATTGTTTTATTCTTGTTTTTTTTGTCCCTAGCACAAACATAGTGCCTGGAAGAGAGTAGGTGTTTAATAGATGCTCACTGGTCGATCAATTAATTGATCAAAAGCATTCAATAAATAAATGAATAAATGTGAATGCTTCCAAGTAGAATGAGTCTACTCCTTTAATGACCCATCTCACCTACTATGGGAATGGTATAACTCCTTTTCCTTCATCACAGTTTGAAGAAATTATGGAAAAGTTGGCTGACTCTACCAATCTCAAAATTTTTGAGTACTGTTTTTGAGTACACATGTACCCACAAAGAGAAACATAAAGATTTGTGACAACTCATTTTGAATGGGCTGCCTTTACCACAACATCCAGATGTTTCTATGTGCCTAGGCACAGACCAGTATCATCATTTCTTGTATTAAATAGCAAAAGTAAACCAGTTTGTACAAATAGTGGTCAAGTTTCTATCCACGAGAAAGCTGCCGACATTTCCTGGAAATGTAGCTGACCTGGACTCAGTCATCATAGTCCCAGTCTCAGCATCCATAAAGTATGTAATTGGAAATCACCCACAGACTGCTGAGTACCTATAATTAAATGAAATTTAATTTTAATGGAAATTTTTCCTTGGGAAAAAAATAAGTATCTCTAATGTTTTTCAGCCTTCTATTCTTTTATGGAAACAATTATAGGATCCATGTGTTTTTTTTTAGAATGCAACATTTTCAAAACAAATATATCATCTTAAAAATAAAGATGAATACATTCTTTATATTAATGCTGAAAAGTAGCTCCTGCAAAGTTTGTGGAGGTTCAACAGCATTAAATACTTTCCACAGATGAGTGCCTCCACCCAACATATGTTTTAAATAATAATCAAGTTAAGTTTAGCCTTTGCAATTATATTTTTGTTTTAATACTCTTGTATGTTAATGGTTCTTTTATCCCTATTTTTATCTCTCTACTTTATGTCTGACTGTATTATTCATATCTAGGGAGGCGAGACCCTGCTAACACTAAGAGGATTACTATAGAGAAAATGTGCTTTATTAGTTTGGATTTGTTTTATTAGTATTCCACATTTTAGATTACAACCGGGAAGTAGAGAGAGAATTGTTTGCTGAGCAGAGGTAAAGAACAACAAAGGCTGAAATAGGCAGTATGTACCTCGATGTGTTATCAGGTGACAACTAAAGAGAGGGGATTTCCAAGTGTTATTACAGGTACACGTGTCCTCGTATGGAACAATAGGGAAGAACAAAAGCACTGTTACATTTGAGATGTTTGTAGATAGATATAGATATAGATATAGATAGATAGATAGATAGATAGATAGATAGATATAGATATAGATATAGATATAGATATAGATATAGATATAGATATAGATATAGATATAGATATAAATGTAGATACAGATACAGATATATAGATATAGATACAGAGACAGAGACAGAGACAGAGACAGAGACAGAGACAGAGACAGAGACAGAGACAGATATAGATATAGATATAGATATAGATATAGATATAGATATAGATATAGATATAGATATAGATATAGATATAGATATAGATATAGATGTAGATGTAGATACAGATACAGATACAGACGTAGACGTACACGTAGACATAGACATATAGATATAGATATAGATATAGATATAGATATAGATATAGATATAGATATAGATATGGAGATAGATATAGATATGGATATGGATATGGATATGGATATGGATATGGATATGGATATGGATATAGATAGATATAGATATAGATGATATAGATATAGATATAGATATAGATATAGATATAGATATAGATATAGATATAGATATAGATATAGATATAGATATAGATATAGATATAGATATAGATATAGATATGGATATAAATATACGTCTTATCCAGATTCTTTTAAAGTCACATACCAAGCACATTATTTCTTTAAAAGGAGCATGTGGTCAAAATTGATCAGAGAAATATGTGGAAATACAGGCACTGCCCAATTTATGAAGGGCTGTATCATAAAATCTGTAAATCAGTTGTTTGGGGCTCAAAACATATTTCCCCATGGGAACAATGTTATCCATAGTGGTTAGGCTTCTAGATCAGCTCACAAAACTTTCATTTTTATTAAGACATGAAATTTCGTGAATAAGAATCACACAGGATGAGAAGGCATAGATGAACTGTGACATACACCTATGGAGGGAACACCCATATCTACAAGATAAAAGGCAACTAATTTAACTTATAATGTTTCTGATTGTAGTAACAGCAAAGAATAAAGGGTGGACAGCTCAAAATGTTACTCTGATTATCTACAAAATGTTAAAAAAAAATCTAGAGATAGGTAGGTCTCAAGTAGCATGTTAGATAGGTCCTCCATGAAGAGTTTATGCAAGGGCATGGGCAAGATCATCCCAGGATAAGATTTTGACTAATTATTTTTTCTAATGATGGTAAGTTCAGTTGTTTCATCAAATGCAAATGCTATCAACACCCCTTAAATTTCATTGCCTTGGGGCCAATTCTTGATGGTTTTGTCCTTGTTATAAATGTAGCTCCTCATTGATAGTGATGGGAACACACACACATCATTATTGTAAACAAAAGTATTCTGCATTCCCATCATGGACTATTAAGTGATCTAAGCAGACAACAAGTATTTATTCATTGATTATTGGGTGATAAGCTCTGAACCTGCAAAGAAAGGAGAAAAAAACTCCCTGACCTTAAGAAAAATACATTCTCTTCAGGGATACAACAGCAAAACAACTAGATCCATACAGGATTTATATAAGATGGATTAAGGTCTTCTGAAAGGAAAAGTATTAGCAGCTTGTATGGGTGAATGGAGGGTGGCACTGAAAAAGAGCTCCTGAAGAAAGTGGAATTTCACCTGAGTCTGGAAGGAAGCCAGGAAAACCAAGAAGCAGAGATGAGAAGAAGACTAGTCAAGCATGGGGGACAGCCAAGATGGGGTATGGAGATGGAGTGCCTTGTTCCAAGAACTACAGGTAGACTACACGGCTAATTTTAAAGTGGGTGGAGTAGAGTACAGTGAGAGAAGAGGGATTGAAAGTTAAAAAGGGAGCAGGTTAGAAAGGGCTTTAAATGCTCTTCTAAAGACTTTATATTTAATCTGGCCACAGACACTTGACATTTACTTAGAGTGTGACCTCGATTGCCTCACCAAAAAAGAAAAAAAAAGAAATAAAGACTTTATGTTTGACCCTAGAGGTAATAGGGAGCCAATAAAATTCATTGATCAGAGGGTTGAAGTTGGAGCAGAAACAATGACATGATCAGGCCCATTCTTTAAGAAAATCACCTTGACAGGCTGAGTGGAGTATGAATTGGAGTGGGGAGAGACTTGAGTCAGGGAGATCAGTTAGAAAGTAATTACAGTAGTCTACATACTAGGTGATAAGGGCTTGACCTAGGGTTGTATCTGTCAGAGTGGAAGGAAAGATATACAAAAAATTCTGTGAAGGTAGAAATGTGATTCAGCAATGATTTGAGTATGTGAATGAGCTAGAGTAAGGAGTCAATGATGACATTGAGGTTTCAAGCTTGTGTGAATGGGTACCCTAGAAAGTAACAGGGAAGTTTGGAATGGGGGAGAATTGGGGGGAATGATAATGGATTCTTTTTGGGACATGTGGAATTTAAGATGTCTACAGGGCATATAATTTGAGATGTTCATGAGGCAGTTAGACTTTCATTAATTGTAATTTAATTGATTGATTGTAACACTAAGGCTGGATATCAAGTTTTGTAAATCATCTGCATAAAGTTGATATTTAAACTCATAGAATCCAATGGAGTCACCAAAAGAGAAATAGAAGATGAAAAGGGAAGGGAGCTGAAGACTGTGCCTCTAATTCTGGGTGTACCATAGGTAAAGAACTAGGAAAGGATGCTCAGAAAGAGAAGTTAGACAAAGAGGAAGAGATCCAATAACAGTGTTGAAGAAAAAAACTAGAGAAGGGAAAGTATTCAGGAAAGATAAATTACAGTGTCAAAGGCTAAAGGGATATCAGGGAGGTAGAGGATTCAGAAAGGTCTTTAGATTTGGCATTTAAGGGTTCATTGGTACCTTTGGAGAGGGCAGTTTCAGTTGAATGATGTGGTCAGAAGCCAGATTAGAGAAGATTCAGAAGAAACATTTGAATCATCAAACATGGCACTTAGACTCATCTTTTAATAATGTAATTGATTAAACTCCTATCTTATTATTTCAAAATATACATGTAGCCTCAGTTATAATATCAAGGACATTGAAATTTCTAAACATGGACTTCAAAATCATAGCACCCCACAAAAGTTTAAATGTACTGGACTCTGTCTTCCCTCATCCAGAATATGAAGGCTTTCTAAATGATAATGAATAAGGGATATATGCATGTAGCCTTGGAATTTAATGCCAGTGACAAATCCCCTCTGAACTCTGTCCCTCCCGTGTTGTGTTTTCTTCTATGAAAATGACACTGGCCAATAGAAGGAGGGGAGGAGGAGAGAAAGAGGAAGGGGGGGGGAGACCGGCCTTAGCGTGGACAGTGCAAAACAATTTGGGAATTTTGGTCTTCTGCTGACCCAAAGAATGTTCGTAATCATCAGAACTCACCAGTGTTTTCCAAAGAGTCAATTCTACCTAGAAATGCATTTGTGAAAAGACCTCATCAGTTACTGCATTTCAAATTGTATGTGCAGTAGGACCAAAGCAACTTTTTGTAAGTTATTTCTGAGATTCAATTTTATCAATTTTGGAAATGTGAGATTAAGTGAAAGCATACTTTGGTCTAAATCCGATCTCAAAAATGTGAGTATGCCCTCCACAGATACAAAACACTGCTTATCCATGACTTCTTACACTGCGCAATTATTTTCTATGAAGTTACATAAACTGTTCAAAAGGGACCTCTACCAAGCACTAAAGGTCTTCATCTTTACCAAGCAAATGTTTCACGATTACATGGATGTGACACTTAGGCTGTCCATTTGTTTTGATTTCCTTCAATCTAACTCCACAACCTGCCTGTCTCCTCTGGGGTGGTGGTGTTGGTGGCAGGAGATTTGCACCCGCGTTGATGATATCTCTTATGCTACTTCTTCCTTGCAAATACTTGTTAGTAACATGTTACAACCCAGTTATGTTCGCTGTGCACAAAATAAGGAATTTAAATAAATTCAAATCTCATTAATGCAGACCCCATTAATTTGGAATTTACAGTGATTCAAGGAGAGTTAGGCTAAAGTTTGCTTTTGTACTATCGATCAGGAAAGGGATTATTAAGAAAATGAGTAGTGCAAATAAGATTGTGGTGGGAAATATTTAATCTACCTAGGGGAATAAAAAGTTTTCTAACACTGTAAGACCATTCTTTTGCCTAACAACAAGCTGCTGTTTACAAATCAAGTCATTCTCTATGTATTTAAGTGTTTATTTTGTACAAAGCAATGATACTTATTGGATAATATGCAAAACTTAGACTAGACCTAATATCTGCTATCAAGACAGTAGTATATAGAAGAGAGATGAGATGAACACGGATAATGAACACACAATTTTATGCAATTAGTACATGTGAAAAAGGTTTAAAAGATGGTGCCACGTGAAGTTCTAGGGGCTAAGACATGACTAAAGAGGGGAGAGGGATCAATGGGGGTCTTATGTGGGAGGAGACTTTGGAATTGGGCTTTAAAGTAGGAATTATTCAAGTGCAGAGGGGAAGAAAAGCATTCAAGACAGTGAATGGCATGTATGAAAAAGACACAATCAGGAAGTAGAGAGCATTGGGGTAGAAGGATAATCTAGCTTGGATGAAAACCAAACTGTATAAAGGGGAGTAATATGATATAGAGATAGAAAAGTAAGATAATGCCAGGTCTGAGAGTCCAAAGGATATTAAGATAATAGGGGGTCATTAATAATTTGGGGACAAGAAGGCTATGATCAGATCCATGCATATGAAGTGATAGGGAATGGAATTTGGTGTAGGAATGCTTTGAAGAACTTCCTCTATTGATATTGGTCAAGGCTATCTTTGAATTTAGAGCCTTAAAGAGCTACCTAGTACATGAAGAGATTAAGAGACTTATCCAAGGTCACACAATCAGTACGTGTCATAGGCCCAGGTCTTTCTGGTTCCAAGACCAGCCTTCTATCCACTATGCCATTCTGCTTCTAATGTGTACCAAAGATTACATTATTCTATTTGATACAAATTTCTACTATAGAACAATCATTTATTAAGTGCTTATTTACAAATATTATCTCATTTAATCCTCACAAGAACCTTGGGAGGTAGGTGCTATTATTATCCTTATTTTATCAATGAGGAAACTGAGGCAAACAGAAGTTAAGTGACTTGCCCAAGGTCACACAATTAGTAAATGTCTGAGGCTTGTTTGGAACTCAAGTCTTCCTGACTCCAAAGCCAGCATTCTATTGCCTTGATGTCCGATGAGGATCTCTGTATGGTTAACCCTTAGCTGGCATTTCATTTACTGTATGTTCTGGAGGCACGGAGTCTTCAAATTTCACAGCTAAGGAGCATTATAAGTGTTATAGTGCAATGCTACCTCAGTGATGATCCAGTTCTTTCCCTTCATTTTACAAATAGGGAAACTGAGCCTCAGGGAAGTTAAATGATAGGTCCCAGATCACACAGTCACTAAATGGCAGATACAAGATTTTTACCTAGTTCCTCCAGTTCCAAATCCAGCTCCCTTGTTTTACAGATGAAGATACCGAGGCCTAGAGAACTGAAGGTATTTGGTTAAGTCTTGAGTTTATAACAGCTAGAATTAGACATTTCAATGGTGAGTTTCATTTATCATTAGCCTTTGCAGACTTTTCACAGTTTTAGTGTTTCTCTTCTACTCTCATCAGAACTCACACAAACACACACACACATAGAAGCACATGCACATTTGTGGGCATATGCACACATGAATACACACAACAGCCTTGTTTTTGTTGATTGATAGCAAAACTCAATCCTCTCCTACAACTTGGCCCGAATGCCAAATACACTTTTGTGAGATGGCTGAGTAACCAAATGTGGGTGTGGCTGAATAAATACAGATCCATTTAAAAATCCTGTTTTGTTTTATGACAGAGGAATTGATCTTTTCATTCCCATTTGGATTAGGTACGTGATTTATTTACCAAAACATCAGCTGCTGTTGTGTTCTCTTCCCATCATAAAACAAAAGAACAAACCTGTGGTTTGACATATAGCCCAGAGTTTGCTTTATATTAATTCAAGTGTAAATCCCTTTCTGTGTAGTTCTTTCTGTCAGGTATGATAGGCCATAATTAGAAAAAGGAAGAGGAAACTAAACCAGATTAGGGAGTAAGTAAATAGCTCACTAGGCGCAAGGTAAAGACTTTCCCACTCAGGCTTATTATCTCAGGCACAAAGCAATGTAGACCTGAGTGCTCCTAAAGAATTCATAGGTCTTTGAAAGTACTGAATTTACACTGAGGAATGGACTGGCCAATTGGATTCACATTTAGCTAAAAGTAGGATCTTTCTTTTCAGCTACCATTTGGGTAGCCAGCGGGAGGCATTGATTTAAACTAAATAGACCCTTGAGAGTCGGGGGGGACCAGGAATAGGATGAAATTGGCTTAAATATTCAAAACTACATTTTAAGAGAAAAGAGTAAGGCCACCTTTCTTGCTCTTATAATTTTATTTACAGCCTCTGTAAAGGTTGAATACATCCTAATATTAATCACTCATGTTTCTACAGTACTTTAAGCATTGAAAACTATAGTACTTGCCCTACAACAATCCAGTGAGTGGTACAAATGTTTTACAAATAAGAGTTCTGAGGCTCAGATGTTGAGTGACCCACTCTGGGTCACATAGGCAGCCAGCTAGCCAGGCAGTCAATACATACTTATTAAGCACCTACCATGT
Source organism: Phascolarctos cinereus (assembly GCF_003287225.1). NCBI lineage: Eukaryota > Metazoa > Chordata > Mammalia > Diprotodontia > Phascolarctidae > Phascolarctos > Phascolarctos cinereus. Next base: position 35,805,067 of record NW_027555847.1, read on the forward strand.
GCTTAAACCTGGGAATACAAAAAAAAAGTCCCAAAAGTCTCCAGGTGTCTCAAGGACACAGAGTTAGCACAATACCTGAGGTGGGATTGAACCCAGATCTCCACTCCAAGTTCATAATGTGATGCAGCTAGGTGGTACAGTGAAAAGAAGGCTAGACTTAATCAAGAAGACCTGAGTTGAAACCTTGACTCAGACACTTACTTGCTGTTGAACCTTAGACCAGTTGCATAATTTCTCTCAGCCCCAGTTTCCTCATCTGTAAGATGGGGATAATAATAGCACCGTCCTTACAGAATTGTTGTAAGGATGAAATGAGATAATATGTACCAGGTGATTTGCAAACCTTGAAATACTATAAAAATGATAGCTGTTATTAACTGAGTTTATCACCTATACTTTGTAGGCTCTAAATATAAAATATTTTCTAATATGGAATATCATTATAGTTAAGTTTCATCTGAGAGCTATCACTAATTGGGGTGCAGAGAAAAGACCTGTTACACGTACTTGGCTTCAAACAAGTTACAAACTTATGGAGGAAAGAGTCCAGGCCGATGTATAATTACTCAAATACTCCAGTATAGTTATGATCCCCCTTCACTACTCAAGAAGCTCCAGAAATGCCCTTTTACTTGGGAGGGTCAAATAAAACCTCCCGGTCTGGAGTTTAAAGCCTTTAAGAACCAGGCTCCAGGTTCCAACCTGCATTGGCAAGTTCATAATATATTATTCACCTTCATGCACACTACGCTCCAGCCAACCTGGTCTTCTTGCTCTTCCTTACCCGTAACACTCCATTTCCCATATTCACAAGTTTGTTGTGGCCCTTCACCTATACCTGGAATGTGTTCCCCCTTCACCTAAGTATCTTAAAATCCCTAGTTCCCTTTAAAGCTCAGGTCAAGCATCATATTCTACATGAAGTTTCTACATCATCATCTTCGCCGCCTCCACCACCACTACCGCCATCATTCTCTTCATCGTCACCACCATCATCACCATCATCAATGCTGCCATTATCATTATTATCTTCATCACCACCACCATCATCATTATCAATGATAACAAACATGAATCTCTCCATTTAGCATTGAACGCCCTACATGATCTGGTCCTAAACTACGTTTCCAGAATCAGTGGACATAACTCTCCCTCATGCACTCTACCATTCAGCCAAACAGGTCTACTCTTTATTCCTCACATTCAACACTCCATTTCCCACACCATGCCTTTTCATTGTCTATTCTCTATGCCTGGAAAGTGCTCCCTCCTTATCTCTGCCTCTTAGAGTCCTTATTTTCCTTTAAGATGCAGGTCTTCCATGGGCACTAAATAAACTTGTTTCCATCTATATATTTGACCCCATTGCCTTTTAGAATAGGTAATGCTAATTTCTGCTTAGGCAATTCACACATTGGAGAAGGGATCCTCCCTAGATTCAAGGCTTGCCTCACTGTTCCTTTTTTTTGGGGGGGGGAATTTTTTTTTTGTAAAATTTTAAGCCTAAATACAAAAGAAAAAAGAAACAAACCTACATACTAGACCTTAAATACAAAATAAGAGAACAAAAAAGTTCCATATGCACAGCAGAACATGAGATGATTCAAAATATAAAGCAATATATTTCCATTTCAAGAAAGCCTACATAATAAATACTACATATTATGTTCTTTTCATTACTTCTTTGTAGATTTTATTTTGTTCTCTGTTATTCACACTTTACTTTGTTTTCCCACTTCCTCCCCCACCAAGAAGGCTACAATTAAGCATTGATATATTTATAAACACATACACATAAACATATTTGTGTGTATATATATATTCATATATGCATACACGCAAACATATAGACATACCTACATGCACATGAACTCAGTTATTTACCATCATACATATATATATATACACACACACACACACACACACATGCACATGCATATGCATCTCTGTAAGACCATACTATACTTGTTCGTGCTCTATTTTTTGGAAGGTGGATAACATCTTCCTTCCAAGTCCAAGTCTTTTCATATTTTTCTAAATCCACCAACTCATCATTTCTTATACCACAGCAACACCTCAACTTTATACTGTTTAGTCATTTTTAATACTCTAAAACAATATTTATTAATATGGCTGATATCTAATATAGTTTTCCATTTTTCTCTTTTGATCAAATCTATCTTAGCTTTAACTTTTGATTACTACCCCTGCTTTTTTTCCCTAATAATTTCTACTCCTGATCTTTATTTTGTATTTCTGTGTATCTCTTGTTTCCTATCCTTTCCTAACTCCTCTATTTTACTGCTACCTGCTACCTTGCCTTCCTATTACTTAAGCTACCCACTGAGGATTCCTCCCTTATTCCCTCCTACCCCACACACCCTGTCCTCTTGCTCTCTTGTTTCTAACTGAATTTAGACTTTTATCACCTTCCACATATATATGTTGTTCCTTTTTTGTCCCATTCCCTTTAATCTATATACCATTCTGTATCCCCCATCCTATTCCTTCACCGTCTTATTTCTTTATAAATTTGAATGACATTTATTTGCTTATAAATGTATATATTGTTCTCTCTTTAACCCAGATCCTGATGTGAACAGGGTTCCCTCTAAAAATCTCTCCACTCTCCTTGTCCCCTCAGTTTTGTATTTCTTCATGAACTTAGAAGACTTTTATGCTCTCCTAAATATATATGTATTGTTCCCTCTTTAACCCATTCTTAATAAGAATTGGGTTCCAGAATTATCACCCCTTCCTACCCTCCATCTGATTCCTCTGTGTCAGTGCTTCCTCTTTCAACTTATTTATATAATTACTCTTTTTACCTTTTCCCAGATGGTATTACTTTTTAGAATCACATCATACTCAACTCTAACCTAATCTTTCTTTTGAACTACCCAATTACTAATTACAATCTTAAACATACAGTTTTTGTTTTCTTGTATAAAAAGTAAACAGTCTATCCTTATTGAGTCCTTTGAAATTAGTTTTTGATGTTGACCTTATATTTCTCTTGTATCTTGTATGTCAAATTTTCTATCTGGCTCAATCTTTTTGCAATAAAATCTTTAAAGTCTGGCAATTCATTGAATATCCTTTTTTTTTTCATTCAAGATTATGCTTAACTTTGCTGGGTATGATATTTTTGGCCACAACCCCAATTCTTTTGCTCTTCAAAATATATAGTGTTCCAAGGCCTGCAGTCTTTTAGTATAGCCACTGCAGGATCTTGTGTGATTCTAATTGTGGCTCCACTATATTTGAATTGTTTTTTTTTCCTTGTTTCTCGTGATATTTTCTCCTTGAGCTGGGGGTTTCGGAATTTAGCTATGACATTCCTGTAGGTTTTCCTCATAGGATCTCTTTCAGGTGGTGATCAGCATATTTTTTTCAATTTCTACTTTTCCCTCTTGTTCTAACACTTCAGGATAATTTTCTCTATTTTTGATCATAGCTTCCATGTAGCCCAATTATTCTTATGTTGCACTGTTCTATTTCTTTATTTTTTTCATTGTGATTTGTTTAGCAACTTTAAACTTAAAATATAGTTTTAAAAAACTGGACTTTAGAAAGAAAAGAAAGAAAGAAAAAAGATTCAACTCAACCACTGTCTTCTGCATGAAGCCTTTCCTCATCTCCTCAACTGCTAGTATACTCTGTTCCAAACTATATTCTGCTTAAATACTTGGAATATATTTGTTTTTAGTTAGCTTTAGGCTGTATCTGTTTTACATGTACTTCTTGTCTTGCCCATTAGAATGTAAGGGCCTACAGAGTGGAGATTATTTTATTCTTTGCATTTTTGTCACAATACCTAGCACACAGTATGCGCTTTTAAAAATTTTGATGACTAATTAGACAAATATCTATTATGCTACACAATATACAATATGAAGGTCACCTTGGTATACTGAGTATCGTCTTCACATATTGTCATGGCATATGAAGTTTCAGAGTCAAGAAGACATGCTTTCAAATCTAAACTGAAGCATACTTGCCACATACTCTGGGCAAGTCACTTGAGCTTCCAGTGCCTCACCCCAACAATCTGTTAGTTGAAGCTTCTAAGCAAGGACTAAAATGTTCATATCTGTTGACCCAGAGAGTCTTGTGATAGAATGATACACCACAAAGTCAAAGATAAAAAGGAAGTCCCCATCTATACTAAAATATTTTTTGTAGTACTTTTTGTAATAACAAAGAACTGAAATCAAATAGATGCCCATAGATAAGAGAATTACTAAATAAATGTTGGTACATGAATGCCATAGTACAATAAGTCATATGAGAAAACTAGCAATAAAATTTAAATACATAAGATAAGATAGTAGTTGACCAAAAACATATTGCTGCATGAGGAAAAACCTCTAATTTAAAACTCTAAGGAATGTATTTTGGAATTTTGATGTCAAATGATGAATTGGAAAGTAGCTAGGAGAAAGGCCTTTAGCTATGAAGAAGCATCAGTTCAGATAATTTAGGATTATGCTACAGGTGCTAGAAATCAAAGAAAATAATGGAATATGATATTTCAAAACCAAAAGGAGCTCAAATTGTAAGCCAAAATAACCTATCATACAAAGCTGATCATCACTGAAAAGAATATAGATGCTCAAGAAAAGACATTTTAGACATTCCTGGGGGGAAAAAAAGTGGAAAATATTTTAAATTTTAAAAAAAAACATACATAGGTAAGATTTAAAGAAGTAACCATTTCAGGAAAAGACTAATTAATGTTAGCAATTCTCTCATATTTAAAAGAGAAATTAAATTGATAATTTAAAAAAAAAAGACAGAACAAAAAGGATCCAAGGGGCTAAGGATTGAAAGAGATCTTACAAAATTAGTCAAAAGGAAAGAGAAATAGCTGAGCTGGCAACACTGCTATTACAAAGGCTCTTGGGCTTGAGTCCTGTTAGGGCCACTAAATGAAACAATAAGTTTGGCCATTTTAATCATGTCTGACCCTCTGTGACCTCACTCAGGGTTTTCTTGGCTAAGATAAGTGGTTTGTCATTTCCTTCTCCAGCTCATTTTACATATAAGGAAACTGAGACAAACAGGGTTAAGTGACTTGCCCAGGGTCATACAGCTAGAAATTATCTGAAACCAGATTTGAACTCAAGAAAATGGGACTCCATCCCTGGTACTCTATCCACTGTGTTACCTAGCTGCCCATTAGGAAGACCTGAGAGAAAATCCAGCCTCAGACAATTAGCAGCTCTGTGACCCTGGGCAAGTCACTTAGCTTCTCTTTGCTTTATTTTCCCCACCTTTAAAATGGGTGTTATAATAATAACATCTACCTCCCAGGGTTATTGTGAGGTTTAATTGAGATAAAGACTGCACTTAGCACAGTGCCTGCTACATAGTAAACACTCTATCAGTATTAGCTATTATTATTTTTATCAAGGTCTGTGAAGAGATAGTAGTCAAGATTTTAGTGGTGGTGGTTCAAATGCCTCCTGTTGCTCCCTCAGGGTGCCTTGTTGCTTCAGCTAAGCTAGATGGCCAGATAGCTGGCCCTTTTTCCATAGGAGCTGACTCCTGAGATGACCACTGTGAGGGCTGGGCTAGAGGTAAGACTGGTAGTCTGGGTCGAGGGCATGGGGGAGGAAGAGAAATGCTTGTGCCTATCTGTCCATTGGTAGCAGTTGATTAGAAGTTGTTGGTGATGGTAATAAGGCCTTGGTCCCCTTCTCTACAATGATAACTCCCCTCAAGAATGACTATGCAGGTTGACTGAAGCAGGTCTTGTGGTGTGGGAAATACAGCTATCCTTGGGTTCAAGGTACTTGGCAAACTCCATCAGGGTCTGTGGAGAGATTATAGTCAAGGTGGTGGTCATGGTTCTACTTGCCTGGCATATGTTGCTTTTTATCTCCCCCTCAGGGCACTCTACTATTTCAGCTAGGTTTGCTTCCCTATCCTGTAAGTGGTGGAGATGGGGGTCCTGTCCTCCATAGAAGTTACTTTCTAGGATGATGGCTATGAGATCTGGGCTAGAAGCAGGTATTATGGTCTGGGGAATGCTTCCAATCCCAAGGATCTTGTTCCATACAAGAAAACTCCCATAGTAGAGGGATGTCTATATGTGTCAAAAAAGAGACAGAATCTTATGAGTTTCATAAAGAGAACAATGTGTGGATTACTCTCTCCAAGTAAGGACTGTACTTCCCAAGGCTGCATCTCGCCTTAGGGTAAGGAGTATCAGTCCTCATGGATGGAGAAGTACCAAATCTCATGATAACAGATATAACATGACTTCCACCACACAACACTGCTCTCTTTACAAATTAAAATTTCTAAGAGTAAATCATAGCAGAAAAAAATGCCTCACTAAAAACAAATAAACACAAACATACACACAAACATATATACCTGAATTTATATATAAAAGAGAAGTTGGAGGGAGGTCTAAAAATGTAATAATATAAGAATAAAGAAGGGAGTTCAATATTTGGAATTCTAGAAACTACGTTTTCATGAAGGACATGTAGAAAATAAAAATGAATAAGTAAAGGTACTACCAGTGACTGTGAGAATTTGAAATAGACTAGAAAGAAATAAAATTTTTAAAGGAGGATAAAGAAATGAAAATTCCTTGGAAAAAGGCACCACCAATGAATCTGGCATAAGATTAATCAAGACCCTCCTTTAGAAAGTGAGCTCCTTCATATCAGATTACTTTTTCTTTCTTTCCTATTTATATTTCCAGTATTTTGAACATAGTAACTAATTAATAATTGGCTTTTCTTTCATTTCATTCATTCAATATCAGACTGTTGTGGGAAGCCAAGATTTTGAAATATATGGCTGACTTGGGAAAATGAAGGATCAAAAAAAGGAGAAAGATAAATAAAAAGACAAAGAAATGAAAATTCTAAGCAAATTCGAAGGACTTGGAAGTAATTAGGTAAATGAGAGCATGAGAAAGTACCTGAAGAAAAACTTACATAAAAATATTGTAAGTAAAATTAATTGCAAGGACAAAGAATTGTATCAGAAGGAGATAAAGAATTACAGAAGAATTAGATGGAGTGGGGCAGCCAGGTGGCACAGTGAATAGAGTTCTGGCCTTGGAGTCAGGAGGACCTAAGTTCAAATCCAGCCTCAGATGCTTAACACTTACTAGCTGTGTGACCTTGGGCAAGTCACTTAACCCTAATTGCCTCACCAAAAAGCAAAAAAAAAAAGAATTAGATGAACATAAACATAATAAACATAACTTTATTGTGAATGGATTAAAACTCCTCCCCACAAAGAGAGAATAGCAAATGAAACATAACAATTTGATACAGACAAGGAAGACATCTAAAAATAGATCTGTTGAATAGAATTAAGAGACTGCCTTGAAATTTACTATGTCTCAAGTAATTACAAATATAGCAGGAGTTGCAATCACATTCCTAAGCAAAGTAAAAATGAAAATTTACAATATCAAGAGAGGTAACAGAGAAACTACATTATATTTTAAAATGTCATAGAAGGGGCAGCTAGGTGGCGCACCTAACTCTACCCTAACCCTATGATTCATTGATTTCTAACCCTAACTGTAACTCTAAGATTCGTTTGTAACCCAACCCTAACCAGGCCCTGAATTCAGGAAGACCTGAGTTCAAATCTGACCTCAGACAGTTGATACTAATTGTGTGATCCTAGGCAAGTCACTTAACCCCAATTGCCTCATCAAAAAATAAATAGATAGATAAATAAATAAAATACCATAGAAAATGAAACAACAATTATATATTTAAATATATTCTAAATATATAATACATAGTAAATATTCTCAACAGTATGGCATCTAAATAAAAGAGGAAATTTTAGCTGACTTTTGAAAAGATATGATATTTTATGACATAATACAGAGATATCATTTTAATATTTATCTCTCAGAGCTGGATAAAACTAACAGAAAGTTAAACATAAAGTAAACATAGTACTGAATAGACTATTGAAAAGTTAGTTGTCAAAGACATATGATATTTTCTGAGTGGAAATATGAGAATATATGTACTCATCATATTGCATATTTCAAAAATAAACCATGAACTAGGACATGGACAGATTATTTTAAAATGAGGAAAATATGAAACATTTTAAGACAATAATGAAGTAAAATAGCAATATATGCAGGGAACGCAAGAAAAGGTACAGACTGAAAAGGAAAGTTAATGATGTAATCCTTAATAATGAATGCGTTAAAGAACAAATCATAGATATAGTTAAAAGCAGGAGGGTACAGTTGAAAGAGTACTAAACTTGGAGTCATAGCACCTCTTTTTGAGGTCCATATATTGCATATGTGACCTTGGGTAAGTCACATAACTTTTCTAGGCTTCGGTTTTCTCATCCATAAAATGAAGCATTTGGACTAAATTACTTGTTACATACCTTTCTAGTTCTAAGTCTGTGATCCTGTAATATTATGAACTAACAAATATGTGAAAGTGAATCATAACTCTGATACAATACATCAAAAACTTTGAATGCTATTGAAACAGTCCTCAGAAGAAAGATGTTATCCCTGAAAATATACATACACAAAATAGAAAAATAGCGAGTTTATGAACTGCTTTAAAAATAAGAAAATCTCCCTTTTTAATCAAATTAGTTAAATTTATCTATTTTATTATTTTCTCTTGAAAATCAACTCTTAGATTTATTTATCAACTCAATGCTTTTCTTACTTTAAATTTTATTCACCTCTTCTTTAACTTCAGCAATCTTCTTTAATTTCTTCACTAATTTTCTTGATTTCTACTTGGTTTTTTGTTTGTCTTTTTTTAAATGCATGTCAAATTAATTGATTTTTTTTATTGATCTATTTTGCCGATGAAAACATTTAAAGATTTTTTTTCTCTTCAGAAATTCTTTAGCTGCATGATATCACATGTAAAAAGAGAACTTACAACAACTCTTTTTATTTTGGTAATTTGATTACCAAAACAGATTAGATAAAAGCTGTGCAGATTTTCTTTAGTATTTTCAGAGAATTGGTTTTACATTTTATAATTTCTAAAATCCTTTTTTTCTATTCAATCTATTTCCCATTTAATTTTTGAGATTTTTTCTTTTGTTCTTTTTTTATTGCTTAATTGATTTTCTTCTTTTTGTATTTTGTTTTATTTTTAAATAATAAGTACTTTTCAAAATTAGCTCTCCCTCCCACTACCCTTTTCTACCATGGGGCAAATTTTTTAAAAGATTTGAAAAAATCTCTCAATACATATCTATTATAGCCCAGCCAAACAAATTTCCGTGTTAGCTATGTCTATAAACATATTTTAAATTTACTACTTCTCTGTCAGGAGGTAAATAGCATCCTTCATCTTCATTCTTTTGGACTTATCTTTTTGTTAATCAGAAATCTAAAGTCTTTCCAAGTATTTTTTTCCACTGAAATGTGTTTTATTAGCACATAATTAGACAAAGTAGTTTCTAATAATTTTCTTGAAAACAGGAAACATGCCTTTTATTTGTGTTTATATGTATTACAAGCTTGTTGATTGATTGATACCTAATTTGCCTTATAGATTTTGTGCATACTAATTAAGGTACCAAGAAGTTACCTTATCAAGATAGACAAAATAACAACAAAATTTATTTGGAGAAATAAAAAGTTTAGAATCTCAGAGAAAATAAGAGGAGAATTAGGAACAAAAAAATAGCAGTTTCACTACTCAAAATATGTTATAATATCATAATCATTGAAACAGGTTAATATTTGACTTTAAAAATGTTAAGTAAATTAGAGTAGAAAATCCAGAACTAAATTAGATTCCTCACATTCAACAAACACAAGAACATAAGCTATACAAGAAAGGATTCCCTGTTTGTTTTTTAAAGAATTATAAGGGGAAAAACATGTAAAGTGATCTGGAAGAAAAAAAAAAGATTGAGACCAATATCTTATAACACATAACACAATGAATGATTTCCAAAAGGATACTTGTCTTAAATATAAACTGTCATTTCATTTTTTTTAATTGAGGAAAAGTAATGGAGGTACCTTTTACAACTATGGCTAAGTGCAGAATTCCTAATCGAGCGAGAGATAGAGATGATGGTAAAATTTTTTAAAAATGTATTTAAATTTTACAAGCTTTTGCATGAATCAAAGCATTTGAACTACAATAAGAGAAGCTGTTATTTGGGGGAAAGTGTTTTCATCAAGTATGTCTGATAAGGATCTGATATACAAGATAAATAGAAATACAAATGTATGGAAGGTATATGCTGACTTTTTAAGTTATTTATGTTCACATGGGTTGCCTAATGCATAGACAAGTGATTCAAGGGGGAGACATTGATAGATGTCTCTGGAATCATGCCCACTCCACTTCAGGGAAACCATGATTCCTGCCTTAAGAGAAGAAAGAAAAAAGGCAATGAAGCTTAATTATATCTATTATTGCTGGCCTAGGGTTATAATTGTTTGGGGATAAAGCCACTTTCCTGGCCACTATCCCTATAAGTGGAAAAGGAAGCCTTTACTTTCTACTCACTGGTTTGGCTCCTTCCCAACAAATAATAGTTACACAAAAGACCATCACAAATAGTTAATAGTAAGTAAGCCTATTTATTTGAGTAGAAGCAAACAGAAATCCTAGAAATTATGCAGATTAGAATATAACTAAAAATGCATAAATTGAATGAGTTCTCCTATGAGAGCAAGATGCCTAACCTCAACTAAGAAAGAGGCCATATTCTCACATAAGAGAAAATTCTCCAAAATGGGAAAAAATAGAAATTATGCGAAAAAAGGAAAGAAAAACAAGAAGATGATAGTGATGATGTTTTTACTCTTTACCCCAATCAAGCAATTTGTGAGCTTTTATGAAATAGCTAAAATGTGCCAAAAATTAGGCTAGATGTTAGAGATACAAATATACAGGTGAGAGAGCCCCTGCTATTAAGAGGTTAACTTGTAATAGGGGGTTGCTAAATATGAAGAGGAGTGGTCACCAGGGAAGAACATTCTGGTCTAGTCAAATGGCAAGTGCAATGAGATCTAGCAGAGCAGAATGCTACACTGTCTCCCTTAGCAATAATAATATTGGTTTCATTATTATTCCCAGAGGAAGAGATGGAAGCTTAGGGGCAAGGGACCAGGAGAGAATTTTCCCATGTTAGCAGAGCAGGTGGCAAGATTCCTGCATTGAAAAGGCCTTGTATCCATAGATTTGCTAGACTAGATATGAAGCATGGTCTATTGCTAGCTAAATGTAGTGCATTAGGTGAGTTTTTAGCTTTCACCCACTCGTCAAGAAAACTCAGTTTTAGGGAAGAATCTCAAAGTTGAATTAAGAGCCCTGTAAGAGTGGGATAATAAGTGGGGAGTTGAGTTGTTCAGACATCAGGGTCAGGGTATTTATTGTTTCTGGTCAGGAAGAAGGATGAGGGACAAGGGTAGATCTCAAGGTACCTCCCTGGGTAGACCCTGGTATCCTGGTTGATGGCTAAAAGGAACCCAGAGATCCAGCTGCTAGCTAGATACTCCACTTATGTCAAAGGCAAAGAGTCTCATTTATACCAAAATATTCCTAGCAGCACTTTCTATAGTAGCAAAGACCTAGAAACAATTTAAGTACCTATAACTTGAGTGATTGTTGTCCTTTGTTCTTGTAGAGGATTACAATGATATCACTATCTTAAAGTCAAGCTACAGTGCATCTAACTGATTGATCAGACCAATTCAAGCTTGGAATACTCTACCACAGGTCAGGCACAAATAGTCTACATGAACATTTGGGATGAATTCTCTAAATTTGTACATCTTCCATTTCTTTTCAGCTACTTCAATCCTGCTTTGCTCATAGAGCATACCATCTTCTCCAATGAGGGCATGCCATGCTAGGCAACCCTGTTCCAGTGTCTACCATGTCATATAATCAATTCCAAAGTTCTTAAGAAAAACCTTGAGAGTGTCCTTGTACTACTTTTTCTGACCACCATGGCAGCACTTTCTCTGTGTGAATTCTCCGCAAAATAGTAGTTTATTCAAAACCATGTTTGGCATTCAACAATGTAGCCAGCTCTCTATAGTAGAGTTTGAATGTGTGGCAGTTTACTTCAAAAAAGGACCTCATTATCTGGTATCTTATCCTGCCATGTCATCTTCAAAATCTTCTAAAGAGAATTTAATGGAAGTGATTCAATTTCCTGGCATTGGCACTGGTATGCTGTCCAGGTTTCACAGGCATACAAGAACAGTTCTGTAGACCTTCAGTTTGGTAGTCAGTCTAATACCTCTTCTCTCCCATGCTTTCTTTCAGAGCCACCCAAACACTGAGCTAGCCGTGTCAATGCATGCATCAACCTCATTATCAACATGTACATCGCTAGGAAGTATATTGCCAAGGTAAGAGTGCTTATCCACAGCATTCAAAACTTCTTCATTTGCTGTGAACCATGGTTCTACATATGGATGGTGGCTAATGGAGAGCCTCTGTTTTCTTGGAGTTAATTGTTAGGCCAAAATTAGCGTGAGCAGCAAAGAATCAATTCATACTTTGTTGCATCTCAGCTTCAGAGGCTGCATGGAGTACACAATTATTTGCAAACAAAAAAATCATGCAGCAACACTCCATCCACTTTGGTCTTCACTTGTAGCCTTGTCAAGTTGAAGAATTTACCATCTGTGAGGTGGCTAATCTTGATATCATCTTAGGTTTCATTGAAGGCATTTGACAACATGGCTGAAAACATCATGCTAAAAAGCGTAGGGTGTAAGGTATTTTCAGAGAAGACTTGTACCTTGGGTGAGAGGGCTACTGAGCCCTTTCAGAGCTGCTTTCCACCTTTGGTGTCTACCTGATCCACCTCTCACCTGTGACTACAAGAAGCTGTAGCGTATACAGTGGCCACACCCCAGTAAACCATTTTGGCAGATGGGCTAAACCAGGTTAAGGACAACTGAAGAGTCTCAAACCCATTGGTGAGTTAGGGGGGTGTCTACCCCAAGCATGTGAAGACTTGTCCTGGGAGAATGGGTGGATGAGAACAATTTGTTCTAACAGCCATGAAGGCAGCTGAAGCAAGTGCTGTGGAGTGCTTAGAGCTTGGCTGGACACCAAAATGCCAAGGTCATCCACTGCATCTTGAGCCATGACTAGGCATCTTGAGTCTGCCCTGCCACTGAACTGCGATGACTCTGGAATCACTTGAGCAATGAATGAACAAATGAAGGTATATTAAGGCAATGGTAATGCACTATTGTGCCATAAGAAATAATGAATAAAAGAAATTCAAAGAACCATGGGAAACCATAGATAACCTGATGCCAAGTGAAGTAAGCAGAAACAAGAAAACAATATACACAATTACTCCAATAGTACAAACAGAACAATGTAACGCAACTGAATACTGTGTAACACATACTGTTGTTCAGTCATTCCAGTCACATCTGCCTCTTCCTGACCCCATCTGGGGTTTTCTTTCTTTTTTTTCTGGTGAGGCAATTGGGGTTAAGTGACTTGCCCAGGGTCACACAGCTAGTAAATGTCAAGTGTCTGAGACTAGATTTGAACTCATGTCCTCCTGATTCCAGGAGTTGCTCTATCTACTGCACCACCTATCTTCCCCTAGGGTTTTCTTAAAAAAGACACTGAGGCGGTTTGCCATTTCCTTCTCCAGCTCATTTTATGGATAAGGAAACTGAGGAAAATAGGGTTAAGTGACTTGCCCAGGGTCACACAGCTAGTAAGTATCTGAGTCCAAATTCCAACTCATGAAGATAAGTCTTCCTGACTTCAAATCTGGCACTCTACCTATTGTGCCATCTAGCTACCCACATAGTAGAGATAATACTATATTACTAGGCATGGCTCTGGAGAAGAAATGAAAAAAAAATATACACTTACATCCATTGAAGAGTGGGGTACCCTGAGTGTGTAGTGTTTCATGTATTGTCAGATACATTTGATATATATTGTGTGGTTTGCTATATTGCGACCTATAGTCTTAGCCTCAAGTACAGAAAAGTTAGGTGACTTGCCTGAGATTACACAGCCAGTAATATATAAAAAGTGTGTACTAGGTAATTTAGATCCAATGAATGAATGTAACCACAGTGCCCAAAACTGAGATCTATACCTGTAGAGATCTATACCTGTAGAAAGTCAATATAAATGATCATTGACTGACAACATCCTTCAACAAACCAGGCAGTTTGGAGGGAAGAGATGAACAAGGAAGAAATTGTAGTACTCCAGTTAGATAATTGGATTTGGGGAAAGAAACACATTATTTGAGTAGAAAACTGGAAATCAATCTTATTATGGAAAGAGTAGGCAATTGGGAGATAGTAAAGATAACTCTAGAATTGGAATTCAGTGATGGGTAACTTCAACAGGAGAAAAAGCTGGGGATAATGATGAGGAATTCTATCTTCACCCTGCTAAACCTGCCATACTGTCAGGGTCTAAATTGAGAGATTTCTTTTTAAGTTCAAGAGATAAAGGATTGGCTGAAAGGATATGAGTAGGGAGAGAGACCTTCTAAGTCCTCTCCAGTCAATGTCATGCAAGAGAGTTTGACATGCCCTTCTCAGGAGAGTAGAAGGCTAAGGAGCTAAGCCTTGGAGACGAAAGAGACACTGAGGAAGAGTTACCTCAACAGCAATCTCCTTTTCACAGAAGAGCCTCTAAATGCTTTTCTTTAGCAGCTGAGGGAGCTCCAGGAAATTTCCCAAAATGAAGCATTTGGCCGGGAACACCTCCAACAGAGAAAAGTTCAACAATTGTGTGAAATCACTTGATTCCGACTTGGACAAATTTCCACAGTAGTTCTGATCTTCACAAAATGTCAGTTATTTCACAAAAATATTTGTGATATAGAATTTCAGCTACTCAGAACAATTTGTCAGCATTTTCTATAGTATTTCTTCTTAGTTTTAAAATTTTCAGAAATGACTTATGGTCATTTCTGAGCAAATTTCCTGGGTTCCTTTTTTTTTTTGTCTATTTGTCTATTTGTTTTCAACTGAAAACCTTGTGGACATGTAGCCTCCCATCTTCTCCTCCAAGCTGAAATATGCCAAAAGCCATAAAATTTCCTTTGCACAAATATTTGGCTCAGCTCTAATTACAAATTAATAAAAAGCAAAATGGCCCATTGAAGCTCAAATTAAATAACAGTTGGAATGATTTGAGAAGGGACAAATTATTGAGTGGTAAAATGAACCTTCAAATAAACAAGCCCACTGCCTCAAAAGAAAAGTCCACTCCACTGGGGTAGACCATAAATGATGTATTTCATAACTTCCATAGGGGTTTCAATGTAGCATAACTGCCAGTAATATATTTGGTACTTAAGGACAAGCGGTAACATTAAGAGGAACCTTTTTGTTTCTTCTCAGTGGGTTCCAGTGTTTTCTCCATTTGAAAAAGATCTTTTGCTTGCATATTAAGAATAATGATCTGACCCTGAAATTGGAAACTGGGATCCCCCCCAAGAAAAGCTTTGGAGAATGTAATAATGCTCCAAGAGGGTTTGAAATGGGAGAGTGAAGCAGAATCTAAATAAAATTAACATGATCAATGCCTTGAAATGAAAACTTTCTTACTAATCACCCATAATAATAGCCCCCTTTTCTTCAACTGCTAGTATAGAAGAACCCAGAGCCTATCAAACTCTCTTAGACCAGTAGGGATAACTTGTGCTTATCTGTGAAGCCCCTTCCCTTTTTCCTTACCTTGAAAAACTCATACTCCCTACTTATTATAATAGCTTAAATTTCCATAGCACTTTAAGTTTTACAAAGGATTTTCTATGTATTATTTCACTTAATCCCCACAATTACAATGTAAGGGACATAATATTATCATCTTCATTTTACAGGTGAGAAAACTGAAGCTAAGAGCTTATATCATTGCCCAGCATCACACAATAAGCACCTATAGAAGAATTCAAATTCACATCTTCTTCAGTACTTCATTCACTATACCATATAGCTACCTCAATTTTGTTATGAGGCAGGGAGTGGTATAGTGGTGTAAGTATTGGACTTGGAGTAAGGAAGACTTGAATTCAAATTTAGCCTTAGATACCTAATAGATATGTGACCCAGGCAAGTCATTCAACCTCCCTCAATCTCAGTTTCCTCATCTGTAAAACGTGAATAATAATAGCCTATACTTCCCAGGGCTTTTGTGAGGCTAAAAACTAGGATCATATTGTCAACTTTAAAGTGTGTATATGTGTATACACATACATGCACACACACGTATATACATGTGTGCATATGAATATATTGATATGTGTAGTATATATACATATATAAAGATAAATATGTGTACACATAAACATATACACAAATAGCTAATTTGTTTTTTAAATTATTATTTGTTTGGATGAGGCTTTCACATTAGTTCATAACATCAGAAGAAAACAACCAAATTCGCTTGAGAGAGGACCAAATCCTTCCCTGTAAAAGCCATAGTCTTCAATTTCCTCCAGAAACTGCTCAGACAGTTGGATGATTGTAAGACATTGAACATACAAACTAGAAGTAGTAATGGAGACTCAGTGGAGCTGAGGGTGCTGAATCTAAGAGTAAGCTCTCCAAAAGACCATCAATAAGTTGACCTCATAATCTCCAGCAGCTCCCTGTTGCCTCCAGGAACAAATTAAAACCTTCACAAACTAGTTCCCTCCTTTCCTTCTTGTCTTCTTTCCCTCTTACTCCTTAACACATATTCTTCAAGCGAGAGACACTGTGCTCCTGACCACTTCACAATCAAGACATCCCATCTCTCAGTTCCAGGAATTTTCTCTGACTATCCCCCATTCCTGGAATGTTCTTCCTTTACTAGCCCTCCTACTGGCCTTCCTTGCTTCCTTCAATTCCCAACTGAAATCCCATCTTTTACTGGAAACTTCCCCCAGCCATCTTAATTCCAATGCCTTCTCTCTGTTAATTACCTCCTATTTTACATATATAGATATGTCTTGCTTTGTATAAATTTATATTTGTATGTATTTATTCACCTGTCATCTCCCTCATTAGCTCGTAAGCTCCTTGAGAACAGGGACTATCTTTTTCCTCTTTTTGTACACCCACCACTTAGCACAGTGCCTGGAAACAGTAGGTACTTGATAAACATTTATTGATGGATTGATTCTATTCTTCTGTTCTGTTTATTATTTCCTGATTCTGAATGAGTATCAGAGATTGATAGATTATGTTATGACCTCGTGAGCTTATAAAGGTTAAAAAAGTAAGCAACAATTAGAGTCCATAGCAGAGTCTACTTGTAGGTTCAATAGCCAAGTCTGGTAAGAAGCAAGCTCTGGGTCAAGACCACCTACCTGACCCTCCCCCATAGTGGACCAACCCAGTGTCTTGAACATTATGTTCTACAAGTGGATGGATAACTCACTCATCAACTGTTATATACATAAGTGAATTTGGTGGGGAAATACTTTCTATTAACCACTTTAAATTTGAGCTCATTTGCCCAGGGACTGAGTATGTATATAGAGGAGACTGGGCCCCAATTCGAGAGGATGTTCTTGTACTTTTTTTCCTTCTACACTTTTGCATAAAATATCCTTTGTGAAAGATAGAGGAAGGCAAGTGGTACAATCAATAGAGCAATGGACTTGGTGTCAGTAAGACCTGAGTTCAAATTCTGACACAGATACTTATTTGCTGTGTGACTCTGGACAAGCCGCTTAACCTCTCCCAGCCTCAGTTTTCTCATCTTTAAAATGAGGATGATAATAATATCACATTCCTCACAGGGTTGCAGCAAATATCAAATAAAATAACATGTAATGTTCTTTCTAGTCCTTAAGGCACTATACTAGTTTCTATTATCATTGTCCTCAAATACTTTACCTTCTAGTAAGGGAAATTAACACATATTAGGGAGTGATGGATAGATAAATGTGTTTTGCTGTAAGAAATCACTGGGATAGTGAATGGAGCTATAGGAGAATCAATTGACACCCCTATTTTATAAACAATTATAGTGTTGATCTGATCACTGTTCTCTCAGCTAGAAGTGGAAAACAAATGGGAAGATGGGACACATAACTCCTGCCAGATGAGATGTCAAGGGGATGACATGGATGGATGGACAGATAGATGGGATAGAAAGCATGGTCTCAGATCAGTAGAGTACGGGCTATATGGAATCATGTGCATTTGTGCTGGGTAATTCAACAATGAGAACATTATTTTCCTAGGGTGATGCTTCCAAAGCTGCATGAATTAAGATACTGATGGAGGAGGTACTGGGAGTGAGAGTCATGGTTTTGGGAGATTCTTCTGTGGTCTGGAGAGAGCATCAGAGAGAAAAGCAGCAAGCAGATTGCATGGAAGTTGCTGATGGACAATCACACTCTTGATTCCTTGTCACACCATTGATACTTATAGAACATATATATGTATGTGTTGATGTGTATATGTATACGCTAGAAGACTACTGTCTTCTAAAGGCTCTATATCTTTTCCCTGAATAATTTATGCTTAGTCATGCTTTCCTCATTTTGCATTTTGAGGTTGATTTTTTAAGTTTGTCTGATACCCAAGTTATCTGTGCCTTTACTGGAATCATTGATAAAAATGTGAAAACAATTACCAAGGGGATATTGTATAGGGCTAGACCAAATGATAAAAAAAAATTCAGTTGGAGGAAAATATGGTCTAGAATCTTTAGGGAAATGATGAAAAATATGAACAGAGGAAGACTATTGCTTCTTAGACCTCAAATCATATTATCGAGCAGTAATCATTAAAACTATTTGGTACTGGCTCTAAATCAGTGAAACAGACTAAATATGGAAGAATCAGAAATAAGAAAACTCAATAACCCAATGTTCTGTCATCCTAGAACATAAATTAATGGAGAAAGAACTCTGTATTTGAGAAGAACGATTGGGAAAACTGGACCAGAGTTTGGCAGAAGTTAGATCCAGTCAGCTGTTTACAGCATATATCACAATAAGAGATATATATATATATCTATATCTATATCTATATAGATATATATAGATATAGATATAGATATATATATATAGATATAGATATATATATATAGATATATATATAGCTATAGATATAGATATATATAGATATACGTATGTATGTATGTATGTACGTATGTATGTATGTATGTATGTATTTGTAGAAGCAACCAGAATATAAAAGGTAACAACTTAAAAAATTAGAAGTTCATTGCATCTGGTACAATAGATAGGTGTGATCACAAAAGAGAAAATAATGAAGTCAAGTTACCAAGCGTTAATCAAGCATTTACTATGTCCCAGGTTCTCTGGATAGCTCTGGGAATACAAATGAAGACAGAAAGATGTTCCTGCTTTCAAGAAGCTAGCAGTCTAATGGAGGACAACATATAAAGCACTATGTACATATAAGTTACATAAAAGATAACTTGAGCACAGAGCAAAACCACTAAGATGTGTAAAGTAGGACTTCAGGTGAGACTTGAAAAAAATGTCAAGGAGTAAGTTCCAGGGATGGGGAATATATAGTGAAAATGCCCATAGCTATTGTACAAGGAAGAGCAAAGAAGGCCAGGGTCACCGGATGAAGAAGTACTTAGAGAAGAATCAGATGTAAGAAAACTGGAGAGATAAAAGAAGGCTAGGTAAAAAGAGGCTTTAAAAGCCAAACAGGTGATCTGATATTTGATCTTGGAGGTTATAGAAAGTCACTGCAATTGATTAATTATGGGGGGGGGGAGTATGATGTATTCAGACCTGTTCCTTACGAAGATTAGTTTGACAACTCAGTGGAGTATAAACTGGAGTGGGGAAAGATTTGAAGCAAGGAGGCCAACCAGCATATTATTGCAATAGTTTTAGTATGAGGTGAGAAGTCAGTGTCAGAGGACAGAAGAGGGCATATACAAGAAAAGAGGTGTTTAGAAGGTAGAAACAATAGCACTTGCCAACTGATTTGGATATGGGGATGCAAAAAAAGTGAGAAGTGTAGAATGGCACGTAGGTGGCAGGCCTGGGTAACTGGAAGGATGGTGGTACTCTCATAATAGGGAAATCCAGATGTAGAGAGGGTTTGGGGAGAACTACGAGTTCAAAATTGGAAATACGGAATTTAAGATCCAGTTTGAAATGTCCAAACATTGTCCAAATCATTTCAGTTGCATGAAATGTAAAGACTTTAACATAAACAAAATTAATGCACCTAGGATAAGAAGGGTAAAATATTGAGAAAAAATATGTGAATCAAATAGTTCTAATAAGAGTCTTACTCCAAGATAAAGACTTAACTATATAGATAAGCAAGAACCATTCTTAGTCAAAGGATATGAACCAATAATTCTCAAATGAATTGCAAACTGTTAAAAATAGGAAAGATTAATCCAAATCACTAATAAGAAGGAAAATGACAATAAAAACAACTGAATTTTTACCTCAAATGCAACAAAGTAGCACAGATGAAAAATTATGGAAATAGTCAACATTGGAGGAGCTATCTGGAAAGATAACACACTATGCATTGATGGCCTTCTCAATCAGTCCAACCATTGTGGAAAGCTAAGAAAGTGACTAAAATATCAATAGCTTTTGACCCCTAGATTCCAGTACTACACACATATAACCACATACATCAAAAACAAAAAGGTTCAATGTAAAGCAAAGTATGCATAGCAATGAGGCAGCCGCTGGACAGAGCACCGTGTCTGGAGTCAGGAAGATCTGAGTTAAAATTCAACCTCAGATACTTCCTAGCTCTGTGACTCATGGCAAGTCATTTAATCTCTGATTGCCTGACAAAAGGATCCACTGAATCCACTAGAGAAGGAAATTGCAAACTGCTTCAGTATCTTTGCCAAGAAAATCCGATGGACGATTGGTCTATGGGGTTGTGAAGAGTTGGACGTGACTGATTGACTGAACAACAAAATTCATAGTAAGTGTACACTTGTTGTTGTTTCAGTCATGTCCAACTCTTCATGACCCCATTTGGGGTTTTCTTGGAAAAGATACTTGCCATTTTCTTCTCCAACTCATTTTACAGGTAAGGAAACTGAGACAAACAGGGTTAACTGACTTTTCCACAGTCACACAGCTAGTAAGTATCTGAGGTTGGATTTGAATTTAAGTCTTCCTGTCACCAGGTCTGGCACTCTATCCACTGTGCCACCCAGCTGCTTTATACTTGTTGTAGTGGCAAATATTTACGAAAAAAAATAGGTGCCCATCAAATGACGGATGGTTAAATAAATTGTAGGACAAGAATGTAATGGAACTTTACTATGATATAGAATGAAGTAAAAAAGAACCAGGAAACCGACACACACAATAAATAGACCAATGTAAATGGTAAAGCACCATGACCAAATGGTGCACCTGTTCATAAAAATCATTCCATGTCTCCTCAAAACTTTTCCCTCATTTTTTATAGCAAAATTGTATTCCACTATAGAAACATACACCACTTGTTAAACCATTCCCCAGTGGATGGGCATCCCTTTGGTGTTTTGCCACTACAAAGAATTACTATAAATATTTTCCTACACATAGGAACTTTCTTTCTTTGATCTCTTTCTTATATAGACGTAGCAGTTGGATAGCTTGACCAAAGAACAGGAACTGTTTAATAACATTTTGTGCATAATTCAGCATTGCTTTCCATAATGGACGGACCAATTATGCATCAACATACCTATTTTCCTGTAGCCCCTCCAAATTTTGTCATTTTCTTTTCTTGTCATTTTTCCAATCTACAGTTTAATAATAATAATTAATAATAAGCCAATTATTTCTTATCTGTGGTCTCTCTTGAGTAGATACTAAAACTTATTTCTCAATCTGACCTTGAACATGACTCGAATTCAAGTCTACAGAGATGAGCTACTGTTTAATTTTAGTGTGAAACAGCACTGCCATCTCCCTAGTCATAATATAAGAGTGAGTTCAGGGACATAGTGGGAAGGCAAACCATAACATCTCAAGTGAAAGGATTATTCCCAACATTAACCACAGGTCTTCATTTCAAGATTTTCAATGATCAGATTTCCCCCTACTATATATCTTTACATTCAAGCATCACATATTCATTTTAGTGCATTATGCAGTCAAAGAAATGTGTATAAATCCTTCCATACCAATAATCAAGAGCATTTTCTGCTGAAAAGAGGCTTATTCAATACGTGCTACCTAAAGCAGAGATCACAATGTTTTCATGTGCTGTAGCTTTTGACCAGACTGAAGTGAACAAAAGTGCATCCTTGGAATGTGACCCCATGATGGTATGCCTCTTGCAAATATTTCAACAGATTAGGTGGTCTTAGGAGCTTTTCATCCAATGGCAAAATCACATAACCAATGTTTACTGAGGTTATAGGTGGTGTCATTACAATTATAGTTATAATGTGTATGAATGGCATATGCATAGATACACAAATTATTTAAATATGCATATGATTGCTACTAAACAAAGAATATTTAAAATACTTACTTATATTCTACCATTTTCATCTTTAGGAACCCCTAAGTTGTAATCATTGAGCCTTGAAAGTTTTTAACAATGTCTTTTTCTCCAGTAATATTGACATATGCAAATAATTACCTTTTTCTCCTTTTTGATACAATTTCATTATATGTATTGCTCATGGTGGTGCACCAATAAAGCCAAACATCATATTAGGATTCATGACAGTTTTCACATTGTATTATCAATATGTGGAAATAATTGTCTGCTCTGAGATTAAATTACATTATTGTGTATCTTTTTCATGCCTAATAAATAATGATGGATGGCTCTTATTTTCATCACCACCTGCATCCATTTAGTCACCCCTTGATTGTGCAAGATAAAATAATAAAAGGCAAGTGTTATGTTGCAAGCAAAAGAATGTAGTCAAAACAGTTGTATGTTTCTTGTTTCTGTCTGCATGATTTCAGTCCCTTAAGAGTAATACATGGTGGTCTGTAAAAGATAGCAACCTTGAAAATGGCAAATAGTTCACATAAATGGTAGGGGGGAATGGGAAAATATTTTTTTTCTCTAGTGGAACAATAATTATTTCTTGGTGCACAATTTGTAATCGGAAAATTAGCTTTTTGTTCTGCTGTGCAAATCAGTTATATGCAATTAGAATGTAAAGCAGAGGCACATCTTACTGTTTAGCCTTTTTAAAATAGAAATGAAAACAGCCTGGAAATTGTAGCAAAGTTGAAAATACATGCTAGGTAATTTTGAAATCCAGAGACATAAAATCATGCATAATAAAAAGGCCACTCTAACTCATTACAGTTTTTGAAATTGGCAATTGGAAGACTTAATTTTAAAATTAGAAGTTGCAATGTTTGGGAACTTATTAGCTTCATTCAGAATGGCCAATTGCTTTGCCAACATTTAAGTATATTTTGTTTATTTGACTTTCATACCCGATTTCTGTAACTCAGTGAGTTGGTTCTATCTGAATCTAACCTGTTTGGAATTAGCTCAGCATGCAGGGATCTGAGAGAGCACAGCTGATGCTCCATTTTGGTGAAATTTTTGAATTAAAATTAAAATAAGCAGTTGCTGAGAATCTTAAGGGAAAGAATCATCACCTTAGACTTTTGTGATACTATTACATTTCATCTAGTAAGAATGTCAAGGCCATTTATAAAATAAATAAATGGTGTTTATAATGGAACCTAGTCATTTGATAATTTCAGTGCTAACAGTGAGGTAAGAAAAGATGCCGTAGACAAAATCTTTTCTGGATACATAGCTATGAGTCACAGTGTTTCCTCTTCCCAGTACAGTCTCACATGTTGGGATCATTATCTTTAAATCAAAAGATGCCAATCTTCTCCAGCATACCAGAGACTCAAGCAAAATCCAAAGGTAATCCGATCAAATGTCAAGTTACTGAGGAGAAAGGGTTTGAAAAATAGACGAATGGTCCGTTATTGGACAAAGCTCAAACGAAAGCTTCTGCTGTCAGAGTCTGCTTTTAACAGGGTGTACTATTTATGTCCAACCAACTTGTTTGAAAGAGTTTGCTGCAAAACAGCTCTCGTGCCTTGCCTGTGTTTATGGTTGTTTTGCAATGTGACTAAACATCTACCTCTCTAATTAAATTATATCAATAAAATAAGAAGAAACATAATTGTGTTTGTTCTATTACTCACTGGAGTAATTCTACTCCATTTGTACATTTTTCTACAAGACTCAGACAAAAATGGATTGATCTCCTTTATAGTAGAAAGAAGGTTGTTCACTGTTGTACTGTGGAGGCCGAAGACATCTCTATTGGGCTCTCCAGAGGTTGGATAGAACTTTGTTAGTAGCCCTTTAGCCAACAGTATTGTAATACATATACATATCTACGCCTTTTTGTCAATCCAAAATTCCCCTTGGCCCAAGAAATCGACTCCACCCCAGAAAGCTAGCTGTGCAAATCACGGACATTGAACCTGCATGACATAGTTGCGAGCTGATGGGTTGGAAGTCAGTCTATGGCACAGTGCCACACATTCTAGAGAAAACAATGTTCAGCATATGCATCAAAACTCACTTAATAAGAAGCTGTGTTAGGCAGCTCTGTGGAAGGGTTAGGAAACCATAGCTACGCCTGGATCCACAGAAGAAGTCAAAGAAAAAGGCTCCTACTTTCTCTCACTGGAAAACAGGAAATTCTAGTTTAATATCTTCATGGGAGGTGTTTTTTTTTTCACTTCTCCAGTATGTTCCCATTTTATTCAGCCAAACCTCCCTGACACCACCTATGGGGGTAGGGGGGTAGGGGATGGAATAAGAAAAGTTGAGCAACTAAATTCATAAATATTTAAAATGGAAACACTTATTTAATGAGCTACAACAAAGGAAATCCTTCTAAGTGAATTGATCATTTCAACTTTTGTACATTCTATCATATTTGTGATTAGTTCATTATAAAAATAACTTTTTCACTCTTAGTGTTGATATGTAGAAGCAAAAAACAAAAACCCAAGTTTTTAATTTGGGCCAAAATTTCATCAATATGCAAATTTTTCCATATTTTTCCAATATGTTATTTTACAGTTTTATCAATATGCAAAACCTCTTTTTCAATGCCTAGGAATAATCATTATCTACCAAATGTGACCAATGTTCAGGGCCTTCCCAAGAAGGAAGTCATTTAGACTAAGTTACTGAAAGGAGAAGTGAGGAGAGATGAGTAAACATTTGTTCTAGTTCCAGTTTTCATATGTTGCAAGTTGTTTGTATTTTCAGTAAAACTGACGTGACACAATGATATTGCTTACGGTTTCCCAGCAGTCATCTTGAGTCATGTTAGAGTGTCAAAGCTCATCCTGAGTTCCAGAAAACATTAGCATTAGGGAAGGGAAAACAGAATTTTTGGCTGAAGTTCTACAAAGAGGGTGGGTCCTTTTGAATTGCATGGCTACACGAGATGTAAGTAATTTTATTTTGGCCACAAAATCAGACAATTTCATTGGGTTTTTCCATATTCTGCATTTGAATACCCACATACTCTAAATTTCCTGACAAAATATTCTGACCAATACTTAAGACCTGGCCAATAATGACTTGTTTTATTTCTGCCTCTGAGCTCCTAAGGACAAGTTTTGCAATCCCATTGACCTGTAAGCAGGGAGAAACAAAGAATTTATGACAATGCCATCTTTTGAAGGGCAAACATTTATGACCATACTGAATTAGCTCTGTAGCGTCCTCAGAACTTTTCCCCAAAGTCATGGGAACAGAGCTAACAAGCACAAAAAATGATTCAATTTAAAGATGACCTAACAGACTAACATTCCAATCCTTCATATGTAATGACTGTTATTCAGGAAGGATAATCTAAATATGATGACGGGGCTCCCCCAGTACAATCAATCATGCATTCTATTTATCAAAATGTTTCTTGTCAAGGAAACTGGAGCAGCACAGAATTTTAGAATTGGAAGGAATCTGGATAATCATTTGGTCAAATCCACACCTGAACAACTATCCCCATTCTGAAATATTGACCTAGTGGCCATCCAGTTCCTGCTTGAAGACTTGCAGGGAGGAAGAACCCACTAGCTAGTTCAAAGACACCCCATTCCACTTGGGGCTAACTCTCATTTTTTTTCAAGGAGTCTTTCCCAATCTCAAGTCTCTGTAATTTCTAGCCATTGATCTTAGTTTGGCCATCCAAGGCCAAGCAGAAAATGTTTAATCCCTCTTCCAAAGGACCACCCTTCCAATACTTAAATACAGTGATCATCCCTATCCATACCCACTCCACACATCAAGGTGTCCCTCTTGTCCAAATTGAACATTTCCAAGGCCTCCAACCAATTCTCAGATGGCATGTTCTCAAGGACCTTCCTCATTTCAGGTACCCTCCTTTGGATATTCTCCAACTTCAGTGGAGAGCATTCTTGGGACTGGCTTGAATGGAATTCCCTATTTGTTTTTGTTTGCCTGGCCATTGGACTTACCTCAGCCATAGTAACTACCCTATGGTCTACAACTGCCACGAATAGTCTGAGGTCAAACACATATCACTTTTAGCATTAAATTTTTGTTAAAAGCTAGAGGAATATCCCCAGAGAAACTGTGTTCCAGAAACAGGGCTCAGGAAGCTAATCAATCTAGAACAAAGTTTGTTTTTAGATTTCAAGTTCCTTGTTAATGCTTTGCAAGCAGATGTCTCCAAAGATGTAATATGGTGGCGAGATTATGTGATTTCTGGGTGCAGTGATTCTGCTAGTTATAATTAAAAGGGCCAACATCCAAGTTTTGTTTTCTTCATAAACATTACAGGGTGTGAGTGGCCAATCTAAAATTACCCACAGAAGAGTACATACTCTCTTCTTTAGTACAAGATAATGAAGATGGTGTGTGAAATGCAGCATAGTTATAATAAGCTGATGGACTCTTGGGTCCCACGCGCAAGCATGTTCAAATGTAATTATGAGTTGGAAAAGTATTGTTGCTTCATCCACTGATGGGTTGAAAGCCAACATCATAAAAATTAACAAGCCAGCTTTGAAACACACTAGGCCGGCCTTACAAGATGGCCACTTTGAACTTTTCTTGCTGACACTGTCAGTCAGTAAACATTTATTAAGTGCCTACTGTGTGCCAGGCACTACTGAGTGGTTGGAATACAAAAATAAAAATAAAAAAAGGAAAAGGTCAGTCCTTATCTGTGTGGAACTCACAATCTGAATAATAATTACTGACATATGAATAGGCAACCATTTAAGCTATAATTACTCCCATTTTACAGATGAAGCAACTAAGGATCAAAGGGGAACTATATAGGGTTATAGATTTTGAGATAGACAGGATCTTAAAGGTCACCTAGTCTGATCCTCCAATTTTGCAAATACTGAGGTCCAGAGAGGTTAACCTACTTGTTCATGGTCATAAAACTATTACTATCATAGTTAACAATAACTAGTATTCACATAGATTTTAAGGATGAAAAGCACCAAGTGTAAAATTTTGGCATTATACTCGATATGTGCTTTATATCACATAGAGAATTCTAGAGAGGCATAGTCCTAAAAACACCATTAAGAGCTTATGCACGAAGGAAAAAAATTCTGTTATATGGAAGAGAAGGATTTCCCCATCAAGGAGCCTGGCCATCTTCAGTAATTCTTTAGGTGACAGTAGTTCAAATGAACCCAAGACCTACCATGATGGAAATATTAGAGGTAGAAAAATTATATTTTTATAAATGTTATTCATGTTTTTTATCTTTGCATCTCTAGAATTTCTAGAAAAAGATCACCTCAACTAAATGCTCCCTTGAAACAAAGAAAAATAATTAAGCAAAAACACCAGATACAGAGACTATTGATAGGCATGTATGTAATTATCTGCCATAGTATACCGTCCTCTTCTCTTTCATGAGAAGAAAAGTAAATTTTACTTCCTATTCCCATTGGTTTTTTTTTTCTTCAATTGATCAGAATTTGGCCAAGAATGACAAGTTTCAAAGGGAACAAAGAAAATAAAAATGACTAAATTGTACCCAAAATCAACTTTTGGTTTTCCAATTTTTCATTTAATCATGGTGTTTAAGTATTAATTTTCTTGTTATTTCCAATTATTTAATCACCAGCTATAATACACATCACTTTCATTTTCTCTGGGTTACAGAATTTTTGGCAGAGTACCTTATGGCCACTGCTGTAACTCAGATAAGGTCATTATGTTTTGTCTTAAAATGCTGAATTTAGAGGGCTTTGACAGAATTTACAATCGTTAAGCAAAAGAGAAACAACAATAAAGCTTCAAACCTAGTTAGCAAGAATTATTACTCAAATGATGAAATGCATTCTTGCTCTCCTAAATTTGGAAGTTCCTTGTAAAATGGCGATCAGAACCTTCCATTCCTGCCCCATCTTGCAAAATTCTTTTCCTTGCTTTCCAATAAGGTGGCCACATGGGGGTTCACCCACCATTCTAGAGGTCTTCCTTATTTCTCCCTGGCTCCCTGGCTCTAGT
Source organism: Phascolarctos cinereus (assembly GCF_003287225.1). Classification (NCBI taxonomy): domain Eukaryota; kingdom Metazoa; phylum Chordata; class Mammalia; order Diprotodontia; family Phascolarctidae; genus Phascolarctos; species Phascolarctos cinereus. Next base: position 35,833,520 of record NW_027555847.1, read on the forward strand.
AAGAGTGTGAACCATGAATAGTATCCACTATGTAGCATCATGTCTGTCTAGGAACTTTTTGCATGATATGGGAAATTCATTTTTACTACAGCAGAGAATCTCAGAAATGAGATTTTGCAAATGAACTTTGAAGAATCAGCTGGAGAATGCACAAATTTTCCTATCCCCTTCAGACTCTTTTTTTTTTCATTTTTTATCTTAGGCTGTTTCATGTACCAAAATGAAAATAACCTCCTATAAATGGAAGCTATGTTGTAAAGGAGGAATTAATATTATCTGTGATAAAGCTGTAATGGAGTCTGAAATGGAATGAGGTGATGTGCACCTACGGGATCACGAGTCTCTACTTGACCAGCTTCCTCCTATGCTGTCACTTAGATCTGAGAAATCCAAGCATCTTAGAATCTGTGTTTCAATCAATCCTCCAGCTCTGAGGCACAAAAAGACACTGGTAGATAAATCAGTGAGAAGAAAAGACTTATACTACCTGACTGACAGTATTGGAAGGACTATTTTTTAGCCTTGACAGGGAAGCAAATTCTTGAAGAATAATTTATCTGCAAGAAAACCAAATTGCTCTGTAGAACCACCGAATTTAGTGTTACTCAAGGTGGGGGGTGCTCTACCTAACACATCAATTTGTAATTTAATTATTTGCCAAAAATTCTTTCCCTTTACTCTGATTCCTTCCCTTGTTTCCTTTCTCCCTTTGAGAAAATCAGGAGTATAAAAAGATATAGATATACATAGACATATATACACACACATACATATATACACATTATGTTCCCTGCCATACAAAGCAAATACTAAATGAAATTTACATAGTATGATGAAGATGAACTTTGGAAGATACTAAGGCCACTTGTGACATCAATCCAAATACTTAGATGTGCTTCATTAAATATTCTTTCATTTTCCAGTTCTTTACTGATTCCTTGATTTATCTCCTATTACCACTGGATTCTTGGTTTCACAAAGAGCTCTCTCTTACAATAGATGTTTCAACCTCACAGCTTAGGGAAGGCAGGTCCACAACTGATTTCTAGAATGAGTTTTTCCATAATTCAACTATGAAGCTCCTTTTCTCTTATGACACTAATTGAGGTTGTTTTCCACTTATATATTGTACCTCTCATATCTCTTGCAAAGTTGAGAAGGATACTAGTATACTGGGTGACAGAATCAGTATTTTCAAAGATTTTAATTGACTAGAGCAATGGGGTGAAATGAGCAAGATAAAATTTATTTGAGATAAATGTAAAGCCTCAACCTGGGGTCAAAAAATCAACTTCACTGGCCAATTGTCCAAATAATTGGTGGGGGGAGGGGTGAAGGGTGTTACCTAGATTTAAAGAAATAGCGTGAAAAGTTGAGCAGGAAAATGAACCCAATGTTATGGTACATAGAAAGAGATGTATTATCAAGGACTAGATAGGTATTCACTACTCTGGTCAAATATTTTCAGTATTGCATCCAATTCTGGGCACCATCTTTTTGAGAAAAGCATTGATAAACTAGAGAGCATCTCAAGAAGTAGTAGAGGGTCTTTGAGTTCAGGGAAGTACTAGTTAAAGGAGCTGGGGGAACTTACCCTAGAGAAAAGACAATTCTGTTAAGTGGAAGGAGGTCTATACTTGCTTTGCTTGGCACCAGAAGGTTAAATAAAAACCAATAAGCGGATCTTGCAAAGAGATAAATTTATGCTAAAGATGAGGAAAAACTTGCTAATAATTAGAGCTACCCAAAAGTGAAATGTGTTGCCTAGAAAGCTGACAGTTCTCCCTCCTCTGCACCCCTAGGGTTTTTCAACCAAGCCTGAATGACTATTTGTGAGGTATGCTGTACAATTGAAAGGGAAGTCTTGTTCACATGTGATGGGACTAGAGCACCCCTGAGGGCCCTTTTAACTGGGAGATTCTGTGATTATGACTCTTGGGTTCTACTTCCTTATCAATATAAAATGAGGAGATTGCACTAAATGGTCACTAAGATCCTTCCCATTTCCAATAATCCATGATTCATCTTGAGTCTATAGACTAAACAGTAAATATTTTATATAAGCTTCTTAAATAGATTTAGAACAGGAAGAGATGTTCAAGTTCACCATCTCCAAGTCCCTATGTTATATTTTAAGGTCAATGTGAAAACATCAGGAAAGAGCTAATGTGACTCTGCCTTATAAATGCTATAATCTAGTTCATAATCTGAAAGGTAACAGTTATGGAATGAACGCTCATCTTACTATTTTCACTTCTCCTCTGCCACTTACATACACTTGTGTATATTTTTGTACCCCTTTGGCTTTCACTCTGACTTCAAACTACCACTCACTGCCTGGATTACGATTTTTCACTGCATAGTCTTGGGAACTGTGACTTCTCTACCTAGAAATGACTCATCTTCCCATCTTCTAGTTTCATTTGCAATATCACATGGCCTAATTAAGTCAGAAAAATAAACCTCATTCCTGTGTTGCTTTGACTTATACTGTGCTTTGTCATAGCCCTCTTGTGACATAAGGAGGCTCAGATCAGGTGTCAATTCCTCTAAGAAGCCTTCTCTGGTTTCCCCCGATGAACAGACCAAAGGTTTTAGCTCACTTTAAAGTTTTTAGGTCTCTTTATCTGGATCTTTCCCTACCTTACACAATAGTTGTTACATTTATTTGTGTACATGACATATCTTTTACACCCTACCAATCTCACTCTTCAAAAAACACATAGAGTAAATATATGCTCCTTGAGGACAAGGACTGTGACATTTAAATGTGTGTGTATGTGTGTGGTGTGTCTTCAGCATCTAGGATACTGGTTTGTAATCTTAGTTGAATTAAGGTTTGGGTTTTTTGTACTTTTTCATTTTTTTAATAGATAAGAAAACTGACACTCAGAGTGGCTAAATGACTTGTCCAGGATTAACTTGTTAGTAGGTGCCCCTAAGAATTTCACTCAGGGCCTTGAATCCCAAATTCAAGGTTCTTGTATTAAAAAAAAAAGGCAGAAACACCCAAAGATTAAAATGAGCTTTCTAGGTTTTCATAGCTAAAAGCATATAAATGTGTGTGCCTCTATTCTTTAGAGTAGATGAGATCCTTAAAAATGATGAGTAATTTTTTTTTTGTAAGTAGAAATTTAAAGTATGATTCCAGAGACACTTTATGTTTCTTTATTTTGAAGTGTCTGGCATATAGCAAGCAACAAATAAATGCTTGTAGATTGATTAGTTGATTAATTTTCAACTAAGCTTAAAACAAACCTCAGTCCTAACCCTATTTCTTTAAACTCCTCTGTCCTATCCTCCCTGTAATTGACAATCTGCCAACCAATTAGAAGGTAGACCATCCTTCAGCCAAAACCAAATCTTCGGCTAACACTTCTGTAAAGTGAATCGTTTTGTGATGTGACTCCCAGGCTTTCTCTGATCAGCTTGGTGAGTTTGAGTGTTCAGATATTGGCTTTCCTCCAAGTGTGGGCACATTCGGAGGTATGTTTCCATGGCTAAGTTAACTAGCCCTCCTGAGGCATCATCCCTTTGGATTCCAGCTTGGTCTCTTCACAGACAGCCTTGTCATGAAACCAAATGGTTCTTAATTTGCTCACTAAATGCTTTAATGAAGAACCTGGTGCTTTGATTAGTTCCTCCTATTTTAGAGGGTTTGTGTGCTTCTTTCCATAGTGGTAACTCTGTGAGAGTAGGAGAGAAAATGAGACAGATGTACTGACCATGGTTACCAAGGGAGCAGTTACCCTAGCAATGGCAAAGCCGTTGTCAAAGCAGTCTATGACAGGCTCCCTTGCCTTCTCACGTGATGCTTTCACACATTTGCACAGCTCCAGTAGTGGAAGCAGTTCTTTGTAATTCACCAGCCCCCAATTTTCTGAAAGCTAGCAAGTGGGGGAAGGTGGCAAATGATTGGTCATGTTCTCTCACAAGCGGACAAGGACTTCAGGCCATCATTCTCCAGGAAGAATTTCTGGTTTTGCCAACTTTCAATTTCAAGTAAGAATTTATTACAACCATTTAAAGATGGTCCAAAAACAAACTGGCCAGTCACCAAAGGCCAAAACTGCACAAAATATAATAATGAATGAAATCCCTTTCTAAGAGTAAATACTTTGTATTCATTAGGGTTAAGGATGTGAAGAATTTGACTTTTTTTTTCTTAACCATGGTTTTGGAATAATTAATATCATATCTTTATGTTTACAATTATTAAATGCAGACCTTGTCTTTTTTTTTAATTTATTACTTTCAGATCCTCTGTTGAGCATCTAGGAACAGGAATTTGTTTTAGGAATGCTTAGACAAAAGATTAGATTCAAACATTTAAAATCATGCTTAAAATTTGACTATTATCCAAAGAGCTTTAAATTGTCTCCAGAGTATACCATAGTTTTACTTTTCACACAAGCATACAATATCTGCATAATACAAAACTGCCAACACTATTTCTGTGTTAAAATGGACATATATTGAACATTTTCCCTCTTTCCTAATCTCTTTCCCATTTTACAGTGGAGAAATACATTGATTAGCCAACAAAATCAAGTACTGACCCGAAATTTTTGGAATCATGAAAAAAAGAATCTGGTTAAACTTCAATAAAGTGAATGTAAAAGCGTAACCAATCAGAAGAAGGGCATTTAAGGTGGCAGAAAATAAATGAAAGTTCAAAGGAGTCACCTAGCATTATATGACTGTAAACAGCTGATGTTCTCTTCTTCCAACCTCAACTGCTCATTGGAAGGAACCCATTTAAATTGGAGATCCCCACACACACCATGGGGCTCCACAAATTAATTGATGTACAGAAAATTTCAAGAAGTTTCATTTAGGAACCCCCCAAAAAGTGATGAACACTGTGAAACGTTTTTAGGAAGAATAGCTGGAAGGGAGTTGAGATCATCCTGAACATAAGAAAAATGAAGCTGCCCTCTCACCTGACCTCCACCTTGTAGGAACCCTCCTTACTAATTTTCAAGGACTAGCTCTCATGGTGCCACAGTGGAGAGATCTTTGGACTTGGAGTCAGGAAGACTTGAATTCAAATCCTGCTTCAGATATCTACTAGCTTTGTAGTCCTGGGCAAGTAATTTAAACTCTCTGGACCTCAGTTTCCTCAACAGGAAAGTAAGGGATCTAGACTTATATGCTTTAATTTCCTTCCAGCTCTGAATCTATGATGCCTTGGAGCTTCTCCAGTTTCCTATGGTTGACGATCTTGCTCTCCACATCAAACCGTTGTTTATATAGTTAACCTGTTTCCATCCTGTATCAGTCAATTCATGAACCAACAAGTTTGTATTAACTGCTTACCAAGTGTCATGTTCTATGCTAGGCACTTTGCATACCAAGACAAAAAAATGAAATAATTCCTTGAATCTATACTGATTTCTATTCACTTTCCCTTGATTGGAATATAACTTCCTTGATGGCAGGGGCTATTTTTTTCTTTCTCTTTGTCTTGTATAGTGCTTAGGGCACTGCCTAGCCCAATCCTTAATACACACCTTTTGACAGATTGATCATCATACTATAGTATATCCTATCTCATCATAGTCAAATGTAAGCTTCTAAAGAGTAGTGATTTTTTTTTTGCCCCTCTAATGCTATCATCTAACATAATGGTTTGCACATGGAAGGTGTATTAAAAAAAATGATTGATAGATTGAATTGGATTAAATTTGATTGAATTGACTGGATTACATCAGATGGTTTTATATTGGGTTTAATTGAATAGCCACTAAGCAGCCATGTTTAAATCTAAAGAGTATCCCCCCCCCCACTGGAGAAAAAATGAGCAGGATAACCTTAAATTTCAATGGAAGGAATAACTCACTGATGGTAAATGCTTGGTATTATGAAATATATTTCTGAATTGGATCCTAGATCTGTTCATTTCTTTGTCTTCCTTCTACCAGAAACTCTAGCTTTTCCAGGTCACTTTCTCTTCTAGCTAGTTGTTCACTCTTCTCTCAGAAGAGTCTTTGTCCCTTCAGATCTCTTTCTTCAGAATGTTCCTGCTAAAACAGAACATATGACCTTTGCTCTAGGCCAGTATGTGTCCTTCATGATCTATTTCACTTCCTTCCTATCTGGATTTGGAGTCAGTGGACTGGGGTTATAACCCCAACTCTGCTACTTACTACATGTGTGACCTTTAATGTTATTGTTCAATTGTCTTCAACATATCCAAATCTTCATATCCTCATCTGGGATTTTCTTAGTAAAGATATTGGAGGGGTTTACCATTTCCTGCTCTAGCTCATTTTACAGATGAGGAAAATGAGACAAATAGGGTTAAGTGGCTTGCCCAGAGTCACACAGCTAGTAAATGTCTGAGGCTAGATTTGAACTCTGGAAGACAAGTCTTCCTGACTTTAGACCCCATTCACTGAGCCACATAGCTCCCCCATGTGTGACCTAGGGCAAATCACTTATCTCTTCAGAGCTTCAGGGTCCTTGTATGTAAAATGGCAGAGCTGTGAGGCATTTGATGATCCCCAAAGTCACTTCTAGGTCCCTATAAATCTATTTAAATTTATTCTTAGGGAATCAGCACTTAAAAGTCTAAATTACAGAAGTAGTTCAAAAGTTATTCCCTTATTTGGTGTTTGGTCAACAATTTTTGTCAGTCCTTCCATAGAGTGACACTTCATTCCCACCCCAAAAGCAGTCCTTTAAAAATCTGTCTTTAACAGCCATCTTTTAAAAAGTGACATGACATGATTGATGCGGCCTGGCATGATTCATTACGATGTCAAACATCAGCAGAACATTTTTTTGAAAAATATCCATCAAAATCTATTACTATAGAAACTGCTGCCAGCAGATTCTTTTTTTGGTTAATTCTCTGCGTGGCAAATTGTCCCCTTGTTGACGTCACAACATATCTTGTTAGGAAGAGCATTTATCAAAATAGATGCCTATCAAACTATAACCACGCTATTCGCCATTTACCATGGAAAGGCTAGCTAGTAATGGTCCTAATTGGTCTCCTCTGCACGCACTCTTGTGGGTCAGTGAAAAGTGGTCATCTTTCTCTTCCTCACACAGGACATTAGGTCTCCCCTTTCCATTTGTACTAGCTTTCACCCATGCCTGGAACTCTTCTCCTCTACCTCTTAAATCTCTCATTTTTTTCCAAAGTTTATCTCAAATGACACCTTCTACATGATCTCCTTAGTTATTAGTACCATGTATATTATCTTGTATTTACTTTGGTTTGTTTTGACCCAAAGTATGGTTTCTTCAATATAGGGAGATCCAAGTAAGGAACATCCTTTGCCAGTGCAAATGAGCATGTTCTCTGCAATATAGAATTTTCCCAAGGGTACAGAGAGGTTGTGACTTGCCCAGGTTGTGTTAGCCAGTATGTATTAAAGATAGGCCTAGAACCCTGATTTCCTGACTTTAGGATTAATTCTGTATCCACTATGTCATGCTGTCTCTCATTTACTTTGTACATTTTTTTTTTCATGTAGTGCCCCTGGGGCCAAGATCAGTTGGCATTTCAGCCAAATATATGGAAGCTGGAGTTAGGTCTGCTTCCAGGCATATATGATGGAAGAATTCTTCCCTAACACAGTAAAACATGCATGGATATACCCTGAACAGAGCCATAAATATGCCAAAGGAGCAATCCCTGCCCCTCATGTTTCTTCTTTTCAAAATGTAAGGACCTATCCTGATGGTCAGCCAAGTGGGGAGGTGTGCTATGAGGCGGACCATGAGATCATGGCCTTCTAAGCAAGGCTGTCCCTGGGGCTGCCTCCTCCTGTTTGTGTCACCTTTCCTTTGGTATATGGACTTGTGAAAACCCCCAAAGCAGCAGGCATCTTCTTTTTCTTCAGCACCTGAAGGAATCAAGTACTGGAGCAATTGCAGGAAGAGAAAGAAAAGCAGACAGATTGAAAAGGGGTCACTCCCAGTTGGGGGTAGGGGAAGAGAGACCACCAGAAAGAAAGAGCCCATTTGATGTTGATTAAACTGTGTTAATTGCAGGTGAAATGGAAAATGGCTATTTAGTAGATCTTGCAAGTCAATTCTACTTAAAAACATTTCTTAAGCACCTAATATGGCCCAGACTCTATGCTAAGTACTGGAGATACAAAGAAAGTCAAACCCAGTCTCTGCTCTCAAGGAGCTCAGACTCATTTAATGAATAAATATTTAATAAATGCCTACTATGTGTCAGGCACTGTGCTAAGTGCTGGGGATAAACAGAAAGCCAAAAATAGTCCCTCCTCTCAAGGAGCTCCCAATCTAACAGGGGAAACAACATAAAAACAATTATGTACAAACAAAATATAGATAAGACCAATTGATGATACTGTCAAGGAAGAGATTGGGAAAAGCTTGTTACAGAAGGAGGGATTTTGCAAAGTTAAAAAGAAACTATTTGCAAATGTCTCAATGAAGCCTGATTCCCAGTGTAAACTTATTACACTAGTTGTAATAATTTCTGTTCTAATCATTCTTTGACTCTGCATTGCTTAGCTTTCTTTTCTATAAAACCACCTGTTCCATCCCTAACATATTGGATATTGGATGATTTCTTTAAGAAAAACCCATAGCATTTCTATGATTAACAAATCTGTAAGTAGCAACTTTCCCTAGAGCAGCTGGGGTAGAGATTTGAGTCAATCACCATAAGAATGAGAGAAGCCTTGTCTCCATGTAAGAGATTAAGATCCCCAAGCTGAACCTGGGCAAACCATAAGGTCAAGAAGAGGAAAAAGATGGGCCCAGATGACTAGCCTCTGGCAAAGTGCAAGACACAGTTACTTACACTTGTTTTCCCTAAATTGGTTAGAAGCTTTTTGTGGGCAGAAACTATCCTTTTTGTCTTTGTATCTCCAGCACCTAATGCTTATTGATTGATTGATTGGCGGTTGCTGGCCATCATAATGGAATTAGCCTACTACCTAAAGCCATTAAAAATATATAGTACCAGGGAGTCACGTTATTGCCTCTAGCCCCTTTTCACTGCTAAATACATATACAAAGGTATGCTTGCGAGCACACACACACACATAATCTGCTGTTAGGGTTTACTGCAATTTAATAAGACAATGACAAAAAGAAGGAAAAGTGCAGTTCACTTTCTGCTAGGATTGTTGATTACCAATAGTAAGTCTTGCTTTTTGTTATAGAAAGCTCAGGGTCATAGGACAAGTGACTAACAAAATTTGTTTTTCTCCCACGAGCATTTGTTTCATGACTATATCAACTAGCTGATGTCCTTCCTACAGGATGTTAGGGGAATTCCTTTTGTCGTGGTTTATAAATACCTTAAACTAAAATGGGGTCCTTTGAACAAACTCCTTACACCATAAGGACAGCCTTCAGTGGAAGAAAAGAGGCTCCTAAGCATTGTTAGAAGACAGAGGTGCCCTTGCTTAGGACATCAAATTGATAAAAACATGAGGGTTAAAGGGAAGAAACCATTGGAGTTCAAGAATATGCAGTGAGCCTATGCGCATAGCGACCATATTATTAGATTATAACAATTCTCTAGTTTCTAGATAAGGTTGTTTCCATTTGCATATTAAACCCTTTTTTTTAAGTTCATCACTCCAAACCTAATATTCACTGTATCTGCTTAAGCAGATATAGTAATTACTGTATGAGGCCTCATTTTAGCCAGGATTCAAAAGTCTTTTCAACTGGTTTTTAAGATATTTGGTGTTCCTCTAACGACTTAGATTGTAATCCCATCAACTAGGAATTGTTTCTTCCTTAAAGTCTACTGCAACTTTATCTTTGACACACAATGAATCATTAATATGGAAGAAAGATCCCAGAGAGTTTCCCCTTTAAAAGACTCATGCTTAAGGTCAGAGAGTTGGGGGTTATTTTGTGGGGTTGGAAGTGGGGTTAATGGTTTTTTGGGGAGGGGATTGGGGGTAGGGTATGAAACAGCTTTATAATTAGTTTTATTTTTATACTATTTTATAGATATCTTTTGTTTTTACACATAGTCATTTGTGGATATTATTCCCACCCTTCTGAAAATAAATCCTCCTTCCTAATAAAGAAAACAATGCTGATCTTCTTTCACAATGTGTTGTCTAATGTGAAAATATGTTTAATATGATTGTATGTGTATAGTATATATCAGATTGCATGCCATGGGGGGAAGGGGACAGAAGGGAGGGAGAAAAAAAATTGGAACTCAAAATCTTATAAAAGTGAATGTTAAAAACTAAGACGAAATTAACTAATTAATTTAAAAAAGAAAAATAATGGAGCAGAAACATCATATATACTGAATGGATCCAGCAATATGTGGAACATTTTCTCCTGTAGACCACATCTCTCTGCCAAGAGGAGTAGGTATGTTTTATCATCTGTTTTCTAAGACCAAGATCTTCTAATTAAATGTTTTCAAATACAATGTTGTCCTAAAAAACAATCCTGTAATCTTCCCAAACTTATGTCAATGTCCACATTTGCGGAGACCACCTCTCTTTCTTTCTGCCATTTTTACTGTAACATGTAAGTCTCCAAAGGAAGGACGCACAACAAAAATACTCAGGGCTCCCTGTCACAAATGTCTTATTAAGCCCTCCACATCACCGCCACTAAAATAAATAAATAATTAGATAGATAGATAGATGGATAGATAGATAGATAGATAGATAGATAGATAGATAGATAGATAGATAGATAAAGGCATTAGAAATGATAACACAGCACAGCTATTGCCACACAACAATCAACAAGTTTACCAGTTAATTCAATGTAATACTACAACCATTTATTAAGCATCTACTATTTGCCAATCTTTTTGATTATGTCATGAAAAAAAAATCATTCAAATCATAGAGATGAAACAACTGGTTAATGCCCTCATTTTTCCAAACTATTTGCTATTGTATAAAATTCAAGCTATGTCAGATGATTTTTAGTGCAAATGAGAAAATATTTGTAAAGCACTTAGCACAAAGCCTGGATCATAATAAGAACTTAATAAATACTGGTTCCTTTCTTCTTCCCTTCCACAAATGCCTAGCTTTTATTAGTTATAATTCAATTCAGCTCAATATGAAAATCACTTGTATGCATATGAAATGATCTACCAACTATAGCAATCAGGAAATCTAGCCTCAAGTCAGTAGCTAAAATGACTCTTTGGGAAGGTCAAAGAGAATGTAGTCTTACAGATGTTTCTCAGTTTCTAAAAGGTGCAAGGGAAAAAGAACAGGGACAATTAAAATATTTCCCTTTGGACAATTTACTAATCCCAGTAAATCTGTATTCATTCCTTTCCCAAACAGATCACAATGCAAGCAAAATGGATGGGAATGTGGTTTTCTTTTTGTTTTTGTTTTTGTTTATGAATGGGAGTTCATAGGCTGAATCATCATTCAAGGCTGAATAATGATAAGACCATAGAAATTGTGGGAATGTAGATTTATTGCTTTGAACTTTTCTTCTTGTAAATGGTAGATAGGGATTCAGGGGAAAGGTCTAGCCTGGTAGAAACTAAAGAAAGGGGATGGACCTTAAATGAGAACATAGTCCATGTGGGTAATTAATGTACAACTCAACCAGAATAACACAAAGAAATTCTCTAGGACATACTAAGGATATTCTTTTTTTTAATCATTCTTCCTCCATATATATATATATATATATATATGTGTGTGTGTGTGTGTGTGTGTGTGTGTGTGTGTGTGTGTGTGTGTGTGTGTATAATATGTATATATACATACATATATATAAATTTATTTATTTTTAGTTTTCAACATTTACTTCCACAAGATTTTGAGTTCCAAATTTTCACCCCATCTCACCCCTTCCCCCACTCAAGGATGGCATGCATTCTGAATACCCCTTCCCCTAGTCTGCTCTATCTTCTGTCTCTTCCCCCCTTCTCTTATCCCCTTCCCCTTCTATTTTCCTGTAGAGCAGGATAGACTTCTATATCCCATTTCCTGAATTTCTTATTTGCCAGTTGCATGTAAAAACTTTTTTTTAAACATGTGTTTTTAAAGCTTTGGGTTCCAATTTTCTCCCTTCCTCCCTCCCCACCCACCCTCATTGAAAAGGCAAGCAACTCAATATAGGTTATACATGTGCAGTTATGCAAAACACTTCCATAGCAGACACGTTGTGAAAAAACTAACTCTATTTCCCTTAATCCTATCCTGCCCCCCATTTATTCTATTCTTTCTTTTGACCCTGTCCCTCCTCAGAAGTATTTGCTTCTGATTACCCCCTTTCCCAATCTGCCCTCCTCTCTACCATCCCCCTGCTTTCTTGTCCCCTTCCCCCCCTATATTCCTGTAGGGTAAGACAGATTTCCATACCCAATTGAATGTGTATGTTATTCCCTCCTTAAGCCAAATCCTGTGAGAATAAGATTCATTCATTCCCTCTCACCTTCCCTGTTTCCCCTCCACTGTATGAGCCTTTTCTTTTCTGTTTTTTTTGTGAGATAATTTACTCTGTTCTACCTCTCCTTTTCTTCTTCTCCTAGTATAATCTTCTATCATCCCTTAATTTTATTCTCCAGATATATCCCTTAATCTTCAACTCACCCTGTACCCTCTACCTACCTATCTATCTACATACATACCTATAATTTTTCCCCCTCCAACTACCCTAATACTGACAAAGATCTCATGAGTTACAAATATCATCTTTCCATGCAGGAATGTGAACAGTTCAACCGTAATAAGTCTCTTATGATTTCTCTTTTTTGCTTACTTCTTTATGTTCTACTTGGGTCTTGTGTTTGAAAGTCAAATTTTCTATTCAGCTCTGGTCTTTTCATCAAGAATGCTTGAAACTTCACTGAATAACCATTTTTTCCCCTGAAGGATTATGCTCAGTTTTGCTGGGTAGGTGATTCTTGATTGTAATCCTATCTCCTTTGCCCTCTGGAATATTATATTCCATGCCCTGCAGTCCCTTAATGTAGAAGCTGCTAAATCTTGTGTTATCCTGATTGTGTTTCCACAGTACTTGAATTGTTTCTTTCTGGCAGCTTGTAATATTCTCTGCTTGACCTGGGTTTTGGCTACAATATTCCCAGGAGTTTTCCTTTGGGGATCTCTTTCAGGAGGTGATAGGTGGATTCTTTTAACTTCTATTTTGCCCTCTGGTTCTAAAATATCAGGGCAGTTTTCCTTGATAATTTCTTGAAAGATGATGTCTAGGCTCTCTTTTTGATCATGGCTTTCAGATAGTCCAATAATTTTTAAATTCTCTCTCCTGGATCTATTTTCCAGGTCAGTTGTTTTTCCAATGAGATAGTTCACATAGTTTTCTAATTTTTCACTCTTTTGGATTTGTTTTACAGTGAAAAATAGTGGCTTCTCATAAAGCCACTAGCTTCCAATTGCTCTATTCTCATTTTTAAGGAAGTATTTTCTTCAGTAATCTTTTGGACTTCCTTTTCCATTTGGCCAGTTTTTCTTTTTAGTTCATTCTTCTCCTCATTGGCTTTTTGGATCTCTTTTGCCATTTGGGTTAAGCTGGTTTTTAAGGTGTTATTTTCTTCAGTATTTTTTTGAGTCTCCTTTAGCAAGCTGTTGACTTGTTTTTCATGATTTTCTTGCATCACTCTCATTTCTCTTCCCAGTATTTCCTCTACTTCTCTTACTTGCTTCTCAAAATCCCTTTTGAGCTCTTCCAAGGCCTGGGACTGATTCATATTTTCCTTGGAGGCTTTGGATGTAGAAGTTTTTGACTTTGTTGTCTTCTTCTGGTTGTACGTTTTGATCTTCTTTGTCACCAAAGTAAGATAATATAGTCTGACTCTTTTTGCGCTGCTTGTTCATGATCCCAGCCAGTTACTTGACTTTTAAACTCTTTGTCAAGGTAAGAGTCTGCTTCCAATGTGGAGAGTGTACTGTCCCAAGCTTCAGGGGTTTATACAGTTGTTTTCAGAGATACTTGTAGGGACCTGTAAATTTTCAGTTCTTGCAAGGTGGTATGATAAGGGGTGAATTGTTTACTCCTTTCCTTGCCTGTGCTCTAGTCTATTAGTAACAACAAGCACTCCTTTCTGTCCTGGGACTGTGAGGAAGGTTTTCTCTGCACTGCCACTACAAGCTCCACCACACCAGCATTCCTCCTCACCCCAGGACCGAAGCTCAGAACTGTGACCCAGATCCAAGCATAGGCAAAGCAAGAGATTCCTGCCTCAGCACTGACAAAGAGATCCCTGCAATCCCCCTCTGATCAGCCACTGGATTCCCCCTCAGTCTGTGGGCTGGAAGCTCAGAACACAGCCAACTCCCCCGCACCCGCGCTTTGCGCTCTGGAGCTGGCTCTGACCTAACTCTTCTCTCACTGCAAAAACAGACTTTTCCCACTGACCTTCTAAGCTGTCTTTGGTATTTGTGGGTTGAGAGATCTGGAAGCTGCCACAGCTGCCTGAGGTTCAGTCCTCTGAGGCCTGCTCCAGGTTCACGGTGGCCTGCATGCCCATGCCACACTGCACTCCTCTTTCTGCCCAGCGCGATATACCTTTCTGGTCAACCATCCAGGTTGTCTTGGGCTGGAAATTTGCTTCACTCTGTCTTTTTGTGGGTTCTGCTACTTCAGAATTTGTTTAGAGCCATTTTTAACAGGTATTTGGAGGGGTTTGGGGGAGAGCTCAAGCAAGTCACTGCTTTCACTCCACCAGCTTGGCTGTGCCTCAATCATTCTTCTTCCTAAACATGTATGTCATTACTTCTTAAAAACTCAATGAGTTCATTAGGGCTACAGTACACAACACTGTATAAACAACTTATCTGGTTCCCATTTGAACTTGACACTAGCCTATAATTCAATTCAATTCAACAAATATTTGTTAAGCATGGTATATATAACAGCTTAGATTAGAGGCTACAGATGTTGATGAAAAATCATGAGGAGGAAGTAATAAGCAAGACCTATTTTACATTCCATTTTTGTTGTGACAGGACGATTGCATATTTTGTTTGATTTTTTTTTCATGGAGTTGTACAATATTTCCAGGATCCATTTTTTGACAAAATTAATGGCTCAATGCAAAGTGGTATGCCACAGGTAAGCCTTTTGGCCTGTTCTATGCACATTTTCATCTGTACCTTCAGATGTTCTGATGACATAAAGCTGAGAGGAATAGCTAATGAATGCATGACAGAATATGGATCTAAAAAGTCTATGGCAAACTGAAAGAATAAATGAAATCCTTAATACTTTATTAGACCTACAATCTCTTTAATGTGGATACTCACTCCAACATTATAGATCAGAGCCCAGTAAGTCTGGGCCACGTTCTCGAGAAAATCTTCAACACTGCTCTGGGGACCCATGCGGTACATTTTGTGTATATAGTCTCTCCTTATAGGATGTAAGCCCTTTGAGGGCAGAGAACAGTGTATTTTGGCTTTTGTACACTTTCAGTTAGCCTACTAATTCTTAAATCCTCTCTTCTCAATCTATTTTCCAGGTCAGTTGTTTCTCCAAAGAGATATTTCACATTTTCTTCTGTTTTTTTTTTATTCTTTTATTTTTTTTCTTATCAATTCTTGATATATCATGGAATCATTAGCTTTCACTTACCCAATTCTAATTTTCAAGGAATTATTTTTCTTCAGGAATCTTTGCACCTCTTTTTCCACATGGCTAATTCTGCTTTTTAATGAGTTTTTCTCTTGAGTAAAATTGTGTATATATGTGTCCATTTAGCCAATTCTGCTTTTTAAGATCTTCTCTTCATTAGATTTTTGTGCCTCTTACACTTTTGCCTATTCTGCTTTTTATGATGTTATTTTCTTCGCTTCTTTTTGTGTGCCTGCTTTATCAAGCTGTTGACCCTTTTTTCATGAGTTCCTTGCATCACTCTCATTTCTCTTCCCAATTTTTCCTCTATCTCTCTTATCTGGTTTTTAAAATCCTTTTTGAGTTTTTTCAGGACTCAAGACCAATTAACATTTTTCCTCCTGGCTTTGAACATAGCTGATTTGATTTTGTGTCTTCTTTTGAGAATGTGTTTTGATCTTCCCTGTCACCATAGTAACTTTCTATGGTCAGATTCTTGTTGTTTGCTCATTTTCCCAGCCTTTTTTTTTAACTTTTAACTTTATATTAAAGTTGGGTTCCACTCCCAGCTTTGAGAGGTCACTGTCCCAAGCTTCAGGTATTTGTGAAGCTATTTTCAGAGTTAGTTCTAGTAGTTGGTAAGTTTTCAGTTCTTCCAAGGTATTTTGATTTGAGAAGTGTGGCCACTCTTCTCCTGTCTTGTGCTCTGGTTTATGAGTGACCACAAGCCCTCTTTTCTACACCAGAATTTTGACCAGAGTCCCCACTCCTGTTAGTGCTTCTCCTCACCTTGTGACTGCAACCTTGAATCATATATGAACAATGCAATAGAGTCTTCCTCCCAGTGCCTGCAAAGAGCCTTCCGTAATCTCCTTCTGACCAGCTGTCTGACTCCTTTCTGCTCACGGGTTGAGAGCTCCAGAAGCCACCAATTCAGTTGCCCTTAAGGCCTGCTGCTTACTAGGGTCCAGCCTGCACTTAACTGCACTCCACTTTCACCCCAGCGAGGCAGACCTTTCCTGCTAAGCTTCTAAATTGCCTTGGGCTGGAAGATTCTTTTACCCATTGTTTTGTTGGTTCAGCCACTCCAGAATTCCTTTTGAGGCACTATTTTAAAGTTGTTTAGAAGGAAATTTCAGAGAGCTCAGCCAAGTCTCTGCCTTTACTCCACCATCTTGTTTCTGCTCTGTCTTTAACTCCATTATTTCCATTAGTGTCATGGCAATTTACCCAGTCATTCATATTAAAAACACCAGTATTATTCCTCCCTGGTCCCTTTCCTTTATCTCTCATAAGTAATAGGTTACAGAGCCACAGTCAATATGGCAAGATAATATTTCTCACAATACATGGCAATGGTACTCATATCTATCTTCTCCTCTGTTATCTTTGTCACCACCCTAATATAGCACTTATGACATGGACTATTGTAATAACTTCCTAATAATCTGCTTGCCTTTATTTTCTCCTTGCTCCAACCCATCCTTATTAATGCTGCCAGAATAATCTTCCTTTTGCATGGATCAATGCTTTGCTTGTCATCTGCTAAAAAAAAAATGGTTCTTTTTTTCATTTATGGTATAGTTTAAACTTTTAAGTGTAGTATTCAAGGCCCTTCACAATCTAGTATCACCCTGCTCATGTAACTTTATCTCATCTTATTCCTCTCTACACAATCTGTGTTCCAATCAGACAAGACTGTCTCTCAAACCTGCCCCAACCTTTTCCACTTCTCTACCTTTGTCATACTGTTTCCTGCGCATAAATTTCCTTTTTCCTTAAAGTGTTGGATTCCTTGCCCCCCTTTAAGTCTCAACTCAATGATTCTCAATAGTTTCTTTTTCTACTATACTTTCTCTGATTTCAGTCAGTAATGACCTTCCCTGTATTCCAACATAACACTTTAGTTGCCCCTTTCTTATATACTTATTTGTAATTTTCTGTTATATTCATCTCCATTTGTCTCACATTGCCTATCAGAGAGTAAGCTCCATGGAGGCAGGGACCATGGTTTTTCTTTGTCTCCCTCACTGCCTAGCTTAGTTCTTAGTTAAATTTGAATTTGACTGTGAGCTTAACAGGCAGCTAGTTGGCACAGTATATAAAGCACCAGGGCTGGAGTCAGGAAGACCTGATTTCAAACCCAGCCTCAGATACTTACTAGTTATGTACCCCTAACATGACTGTTTGTCTCAGTTTCCTCATCTGTAAAATGAGCTGGAGAAGCAAATGGCAAACTACTCCACTATCTTTGCCAAGAAAACCCTAAATGGGGTCACAAAGAGTCAGACCCAACTGAGACAAATGAACAACAACAAAGATCTCAGCTCAAACCAGGAAAAAAGAGAATTATTTCACCCAGGGGAGATCTTTGTTCAGCAAACTCTAGAATTACGATAACTAGAGGTCAAGAAACATGATGAGGACTGTTCCATCTCTCTCTCTCTCTCTCTTTATATCTCTCTTTCTCTTCATATATAATCTCGAGCTCTTGCCTGCCATTCAAAAGTCTCCCTTTAATCCTCCTCCCTGAAAGTCCTCTCTCCACGGGTCTCTCTCCAAAATCGTCACAATAAACTAAAGTGAGTCCCTTAGGCAGGTAGGCAGTATGCCAATCGTCATTCTCTCAGCCAATTAGGAATCATTTCTCCTTCAACATAAGCAATATGCAGAAAGGAGCTATCTCTCTAAAAAATCACCCAAAGCTTGGGTAGAAACAGAATTACTGTTGGAAATTGGACCAGATGACCCTTGAAGTTGCTTCTAACTCTCAGGGTTTTATCATTTAATGCCCTTTCTGCATTTAGTGCTAAGAGTGAATTCTCCTTGTCTTTCAGATACAAGATTGTTTGTGACTTTGCTTCATATTATTTGGATTGTTATAATATTTATTAGAGGTATTGAAGGTCAGGATAAGTTCTGAAAGCACAGCAAATCAAAGGTTTGAATAATACCAAGTTCCTTACCCAAACACCCTGTAATTTGTCCTATTTCTTCTCTAGAGAAATTTCAATTTATAAGAAGTTCTAAGATGTTTTCCATAGAGGTAACCTCAGAAACTACCTCTGGTTGACATTTAACAGAGACCCCCAAACTGAAATTCATCATATAGATGGTATTATAGTAGAAACTCATTTTCTTAAATTTCTCCTTCCTTTTTTTCCACTTCAGAAACCTTTTTGCCTTGATTTTACTCCTCATCATTTGTTCTTTATCATTCAATTCAGCAAGAATTATCTAACACTCTGCTAGGCACAAGAAATAAAGATTGGGACTAGATCTGCTGGGAGAAGCAATTCCCTCTTACAATGCTAGTCGGCACCATTTCTGCAACTTTCTAGTCTTAGAGAACTGTCTACACCAGTGTTATCAAACTCAGAAACTAGAGCTACTAAATTATA
Organism: Phascolarctos cinereus; assembly: GCF_003287225.1. Taxonomy (NCBI): domain Eukaryota; kingdom Metazoa; phylum Chordata; class Mammalia; order Diprotodontia; family Phascolarctidae; genus Phascolarctos; species Phascolarctos cinereus. Next base: position 35,852,452 of record NW_027555847.1, read on the forward strand.
TATAGGGATCCCTGCAAGCCACATTTAATTTAGTTTTAAAATGTAATATTATCTATGTTCTAGTATATTTTGTTTATTTTGTTAAGTATCTTATTTTAATTACATTTTAATCTGATTCAGGCCACATTTGGGAGTGTTGCCTGTGGTTTAGGGCCTACCAGTTGCATGTTCCACTGCACTGGTCTGGATAACTGAAAGGTTAAGTGATTTGTCCAGGGGTGAGTCACAATCCATTATAAACCAGATGTCAGACTTAAAACCTGCTCTTCCTCTCTCAATCTGCTATTAAACACTGCCTCTCAAAGTACTTGAAAAAGGGACAGTCCCTGCCCTCAAGGACCTCACATTCTACTGAGGGTGGAGAATAAAATATGCACAGAGATAAGTCAACACTATTACTATAAGTAAACACTCTATCCAGTACCTTCCTTCTGTTAATTACTGTTTATCCTGCACATAGCTTACTTGTACATATTTATTCTTTCTCTCCCCCATTACATTGTGACCTTTCTGAGGGCAGGGACTGTCTTTTTGTTTTTCTATGTGTCCCCTACACTTGGTAGAGTAACTGGAACATGGTGGGTGCTTAATGAATGTATGTTGGAGGAAGAGAGTCTGAGACAGAGACAGAGACAGAGACAGAGAGAGAAAGAGAAAGAAAAAGAGAGAAAGATGTGCCAAGGACAGATATCTGGAGCATATGCATGTATGGGGTTGAATATGGATATTAATTCATCAAAGGAAATTTGGAAGAAATGATCAGACAGGTAGGAGAAGAATAAGAAAGTGGCCATGTCGCAAAAACCCTAGGAAGGGAGAGAATCCAGAACCAAAGAGTGGTGAATAGTGGTCAATCACTGAAATGAGGTCAAAAAGCATGAAGACTGAGAAAAAGCCATTGGATTGAACTATTCAGAGATCACTTTGTAACCTATGGGAAAGCAGTTCCTTTGAATGCTGTAGTCTGAAGACAGATAGTATCCCCCACAAGAAGCCAATAAGGTGAAATAACTGTCATGCTATAAGTAGTAGGATTTTAATTTTTTTAAGTCTTACTTAAAGCCCATAAAACACAACTCCTTTTGAGAGAGATTTTTAGATAAACCATGGATTAAATCATGTCCCTTGAGGCACAACTGCATACAAGAATGGCTCCATGTAATATGGTTAACCGGCAATACTGGTGTAAGTTCTGCCCCACTATACTGTCATTAAAAGAGGTCCCACTGAATTTACTCGTGCATTTTGAAGTGCTGTTAATGTGCCCCAATGGACCTGCCGCCAAGGATGCATTTTGAAATATCTAATGAGTAAATGGGGCATTTAGTAAGACACAGTCTAATTACTTTAGGTCTTTGTAAAATATTAATTTAAGGCAACTGCAGCATTAAGGAGTAAGTTTGCCAAGCAGTGCTTGGTGATTTAGCTGTGCGACTGCCATTAATAACAATAGAAGTCTTGCAGCTCACTTGCCGCCCATTGCTTTCAAAATGTACCCCTAAGGTATACAAATCAGTTACCGCACAGTGGCGGTAAGTTTTTTCAATTAAAGTTCCAAGAGGATTTGCTGCATTCACTTTGAGAACAGAAGAGTGTCAGCTGTATTGATGGGACAGCAGTTGAGGAAGCTAATGACCCACAAACTTGGACAGATTTGCATTATAGATCATGACAGTTATATTGTTGACTTTATCCAGGAAATGATACCAGGTTTCTAATTCTTTAAGAGTTATTCTTATGCAGAAATGACCATATAGAGGCTCCTGATTGGTGCTGGGGGGAGGGGAGGGAATCATCTTCAGTGGAAGGCCCATACTATGAATATACCAATCCAAATTTTCATGTGTATTTTCCTTAAATACCCCATGATATCAACTCTCCTACTCACTAAATAAACCCAAATTATTTATAAAATAGAAACTTTCTTACATAGGTTTGAATAATGGCATCTCCATGCCATTCATTTGACATTAGCTACTCAAGAGAAAGGGAAAAACCATGACTATAGAAACAATATTTTCCCTGCCCACTGCAAGACATCTGGAGCTATTTAGAGGAAAGATTCTCAAGTATATGCCAGAGAGTATCTTTTCTAACTTCACTTTGTTAACATAGCTGGTGAGGTTTCCACCCCCACAGACCAAATTTGATGAAGTAGGAATGCTAGATAAGTGAAATCTTTCTCGTCACCTCCAATTACAATTCTTAAATGCAGAGAGAGAGAAAAATGTGTCTGGTGATGTTAGAATTTGTTT